>NW_018187738.1:0-319 GCF_001263595.1 Phalaenopsis equestris
TAATTGCTTGTTATATGGGGAATTTTGTAGTCAGATCCATAGTGGGATAAATCATGGTTGAGGCATAATATCTTTCACACCAAGTAACCTGTAAAGGGTAAGGTTTGTTGTTTGATCATCGATAGCAGAAACAGAGTATGCAACAGTCATCCTTCAGACAATAACCTTTAGTATGGTAACCACGTATAACTAACGTGACTGGCAAAGTTATTTAGGGAGGAGCTGGCATGACTGGACAGGAAAATGATTGATCGGATCAGAGTGATAAGATACATGAGAACGGGAGCTCTTCCAATATAGTATCAGCTAGGAAGTGTTT
>NW_018187739.1:0-319 GCF_001263595.1 Phalaenopsis equestris
AGCATGAAAACTTGGTACAAAGGTGTCCTATATAATAATATAGAAAATATTATAATTCACACATTATTCATAACAAATCATAGGCTTAATTAACAATTAATTAAATACCTACTAGAAACGGCATCAAATTATTGCCTACTAGAAAATTCTCAATGGAAAAGAAATCTTAAGCCTTAGTTTAGTATAATTTTCTAACACGTACACAGATCAAAATTTAAAAGAACACAAATTTTGTTAAGTGAAAAATTCCTAAAATGAGAAAGAAATCACAGAGCCTAATCAAGCTAGAATAATTTACTATAAAATTGAAAGTATAGAG
>NW_018187740.1:0-319 GCF_001263595.1 Phalaenopsis equestris
ATCTAACAGCTAAACTTATATTTTTTGTAATTATACAACCCAAACTAGTCTTAAAAATTATAAAAATTAATATTTGCTTAATATATATATAAATTAATATCAAAAGATTCAAATATATATTATTATTTAATTTAAGTTTTTCGAACTAAAATGAGCAAAACACAATTATTCGTGTTTGCTTCACAAATTTAACGAGCTTAACAAACAAATCGAATATAAGCTATTTATGAAGCCACGACTTGTTTACTAAGAATGTAAGCCTCTACATTTTTCTTAAGACATTTACATACAAAATACACAATTCTTATGTATTTACATA
>NW_018187741.1:0-319 GCF_001263595.1 Phalaenopsis equestris
ACGATGTTTGTTATAGAATCCTTGCAAAGGCACTTGAAAATAGTGTAACGATGCACCCCAAGGTAATATAACATTGCACCGTGAAGATGGTGTAAAAAAGAAAAACCCCAGGAGAAGAGATAACTACACACCCTAAAGTCTGTGTGAATATGTAGCCCCAAGGCTATGTAATGACGCACTCAAAGACGGTCCAACGACACAACATGAAAAAGTTGTATCTCCTTGCAATAACTGATTATAGTCGCAACCCTCTGAACTCAGTGGCATTCTCCATAGTCATGAAGTTCTCTCCTCATAGCTCCTTCCAACGGCCTATGGT
>NW_018187742.1:0-319 GCF_001263595.1 Phalaenopsis equestris
AATAATTTTACACTGTTACATCCATCTGTGGCAGAAAATCTACCCCATGTATTTTTCAAGTTTGTTAATTGCTCAAGAACATTGAATTAATTTTGTAGCTGAGCACAGACCGTCACTAAATGAGATTTAAGCGGTATAAACCTAAGTTGAAACAATAGTTTCAAGTGCTAAAGGTACCGGTGGCTAGATTTCTTCAATCTGGAAATTGTATCACTCGAAACTAAGGCTATCAAGACGATTTGTGGTTTGCAAATAATCCATGTTCGGCTAGTTAATAAACTTATGTTTAAACCGTTTATTAAGTTAACGAACCAAACAA
>NW_018187743.1:0-319 GCF_001263595.1 Phalaenopsis equestris
AACATATGAAGTTTAATCGAGCAAACACAATTAAAATAATATCTTAATTTTTTTTAGTTTTGACAATGAATAAAGGTTTTTGATTTTTAAATAAAATTTTATGGGAATTACATGCAACCACCCATCTTTAATAAACAAAAAAAAATGTTGCATCCAAAATACTCTTCGTTAGAATGTTGGGACGAGGTTATTATGGACGTAAAATTTAATTATGAAAAAAGCGTCTGGTTTTGTCAGACGCAGACTCATCGTTGAAATTTGGCCAATGCTAATGTACGTCGGAAAAATCAGATGCAAATTTGTACCAAATTAAGAGTAT
>NW_018187744.1:0-319 GCF_001263595.1 Phalaenopsis equestris
GTTCCTCTTTCCACATTACAACTCCACGCAATAAAGAAAAAAAGAGAAAAATAAGAAGGTATACTATACCCAAAAATACAGGTAACCCAACAAAAAGTATATCAATTAGAAAAAGTATACCCAATATTGACATGTACAGAGAAACGCAAAAACAACGGTGAGAGAGGCAAAGTCAAAAAGCCCTCACACGTAGTAGTTGGATTCAAAATCGAGAGAGGCAACATCCTGAAAATCAAAAAGATTTTATATTTGCATATAGCCACCACTTGAAAAAAGGACCTGTACACAATAGCAATTGCAATATGGTTTTGATGGTTGA
>NW_018187745.1:0-319 GCF_001263595.1 Phalaenopsis equestris
AGTACCTGAAGAGAAGTCGGTCAAAGAAGGTGGATCATTGATGTGGCCTTAACTCAAGTTCAGGTGTACTTCACACTCGGGGGTCGAACGCAAGTACACATATCACTTTTGTAAATAGGGAATTTTGAGTCCAGGTTGTTGAACCTATGGGGAAAAGAGTTAATTAAGTTTAGAAAAAGTTCAAGTCTAATAAATTCTTCCTTAGTTTGGAAATCAAGTTAGTTTAAAGTTTTGCTAACAAGTCCTAATGAATTTATAATAACTCTTAAAGGGTTACTCCTACCGTTACTCTACTTTATTTGACTTGGTGAAAATCAAG
>NW_018187746.1:0-319 GCF_001263595.1 Phalaenopsis equestris
GGATGATAAGGTCAAAAGAGCATGAACTTACTAGGGATTGATTTTTTTTTAATAAAAATACATGCTAAAATGAAGGATGACTATAATTAAAAGTATATGAATAAACTAAATTTAGATTTATGTCAAAAGAATATGCAAAATCTAAGGGGGGCCAAATAAAAAATGCATAACTAGATCAAAGGGAGATGTGGTCATAATAGCTCAAAGCTTGGCTACACGATATGTTACATAGATCATTCTAAATAGTATAGTTTTTAAGAGATAGTTCATCAATGTTGGTAAGCTTAACTAGCACTAGAAGAAAAACCTCCATTACTAG
>NW_018187747.1:0-319 GCF_001263595.1 Phalaenopsis equestris
ACAGCTCTAACAATTAATAATTTCAGGATGTGTTACTCTTTAGATAAAATCATTCACATACAGGCCACTCAATTTCTCTGTATTTATATAATCTGACACCTAAATCCTATTTTTTTACATTTATAACATATCACATCAAAACTATTACTATATTAATTTTTAAAAAGTAAAATATACTTTTTATTGTATGGATAAGTGGCATGTATGATAATATTAAAGTATATGTAGTAAATATGTAAATATATAAGAAATGAATGATATGTATGTAAATCATTCTAAATAATATAAAAATAAGAGAAGGGCTTGCTCCAAAAAAAAA
>NW_018187748.1:0-319 GCF_001263595.1 Phalaenopsis equestris
AAGTTATATAAGTAAATATCAAATTTTAGGTGTTATATATAAAAATGTCTAAGATTCATGTGGTAAGTACGTAAATATCAAATGTTACATATAATATCAACAATCAAATCAGACATATTGCATCAAATTTATGGACAATTAGATTGGTAGAACCAAGGCCCAAGAAATCTACGAAAGGTTTCAAGAAAAAGCGAATAGACTACTGAACGGGGTGCACCGCATCCTGAACACAACAAGGGGAAATGCCTGAACCAATGGTGTTTATAATGCCTTTGCCCGTAATTTCAAAATGGCATTTGCCCATTAATATGGAATCCAT
>NW_018187749.1:0-319 GCF_001263595.1 Phalaenopsis equestris
ACTATCACAAATCTATCCAGAAATTGTTTAAAAATTCTGTTCATCAGGTCTGTGAAGATTGCTGGTGCATTTGAGGACCCAAAAGGCATTACAACAAACTCATAATGCCCATATCTATTGCTGAAAGCTGTCTTTGTGATATCACCTTCTTTAATTGTTAATTGGTGATAATTTGAGCGCAGATCAATTTTGGAAAACACCGAAGTCCCTTCCAACTGATAAAAAAGATCATTGATCCTTGATAGAGGATACTTGTTCTTGATTGTGAGCTTTTTGAATTCTCAGTAATCAAAGCATAGCCTTAAGCTCTCATCTTTCT
>NW_018187750.1:0-319 GCF_001263595.1 Phalaenopsis equestris
TTGGGGGCAATAAATCTTATATTCTTAGCCTCTTGAGTCATGACATTTTAGTTTAGAAGATAATTTGTATCTTTTCACTTAATATTTCACTATTTATTGCATTTTTTGTCTTCGTTGACTGAGTCTTAGAATATTTTTAGAGAAATGCCAAGTGAGCAACCACACAAAATGAAAGTTTAGGAGAAATAACTTACATTGATGATGTAAGAAAACTAAAAGCAACAGTCAGATGTGTGGCAACATTTCATTGAAATATCAGTCACTGAGGTGTAAGATTGTACAAAAACAAAAGTGTAATGGCTATGTTAAGTCATTCGTG
>NW_018187751.1:0-319 GCF_001263595.1 Phalaenopsis equestris
GATTTGCCAACCGAATTCCAAAGTCATTGAAAATTTCAAAGCTTCGCCTGACCCGTGATTACCACCACTTCTGTTACAGCCAACAACCACCCATCGTAGCTGCCATCGCAGCCAGCCATTGCCCGACGTCCGCTGCCTGCTGCCGGCATTTGCTGCAGCTCCTGATTGCTTTAGCCGGCTGCCCACCCCCATTGTTGCCTACATTGAATTAATTTTGCTTCAAATTACATGTAAAAATATAATATCCTTATTTATAGTGTACATAAATTAAATGTTTGAAGTCTTTGATTTGTATTGGCAAATCGTGGTTTTATTAAGA
>NW_018187752.1:0-319 GCF_001263595.1 Phalaenopsis equestris
CGATTATCGTCTTACTCCTCGATCTCCTACAGTCGTCGGCTAACCAAACACAGGTTACGTAAATTTTGCTCTTAAACAATTCCCAACCATTTTAATGACAGATGTTGATTTCGAATTCAAATAAAAAACTCTAATATACTTTTTATCAGAGTTTGACAAATTAATTGCACATGTTCATTACCGTATTTTGTCGAGCCAAATTATTAGACATAATTTAGCTGTATTTTTATCATAATTTAGCTGTTGTCGTATAATAGTTTAGTTTTGTTTCTTAAATTTTGATTGTCCTATTTAATAGTTTAAATATATATATATATAT
>NW_018187753.1:0-319 GCF_001263595.1 Phalaenopsis equestris
AACTTTAACATTTATATTATACGCTCTTATATCGACCTCCTCCCTTACCAACACGCTTCTCCTTTTTTCACGTATAAAGTCGCTCAATTCGACAAATTCACGTGAGAACACCTTTTTGCGATCTTGGGCTTGGTCTTCTTCCTCTCCCGCTTACAACATCACTTACCTTGTTTGGGCTTTGGGTCTTTCCCTCTCATATGAAGCCACTCGATTAAACTAAAGGTTATCTGCACCAAATCTTCTGTTCCCTTCTTCTTTTGCACAGAAGGTCATCAACATCTCGCATACGTTAGGGTTTCTTTTTGGGCTTGGAATAGTC
>NW_018187754.1:0-319 GCF_001263595.1 Phalaenopsis equestris
TTTTTTTTTTGGGTTAGCTTCTATAGGTTTTATATCTTATGAGTAGAAGATATTATGACATAGCAATAAGTTGGAATGCCAAATATAATGTCACACATCCTAGGATTAAGTTTATTGGTGCAAATGTGCAAATACAATGCAACAAAATCATGCCAAATTATACATTAATTTGCATAGCTCAAACTTTTAATTTCAAAAATTAGTTCTTACTTGCAAATAAAAATGAAAAATAAGACAAGAATCATTACAAATAATAAATTAATGAAATTAGAAAAGAAATAGCACTTAGAAATTTGAAATAATCAATATGATGAAATCA
>NW_018187755.1:0-319 GCF_001263595.1 Phalaenopsis equestris
ATTTTTTTTTTTTTTTTTTGAAAGAACCATATCGTAACTAGAAAGCTGCCACGGCATCACCTGGTCAGGAACGGTGTGAAAACACTGATTTTAGCGATTTGAAAATGTAGTTTTTTGAAAAATTTGTCAAAACACAGTTTACTAAACGACCCTCAGTGCGTTTTCAAAATGCACCGCACCAAATAAACTGCCCCAAGCCGGGCCTTAGAACATGTAATAGATGAAATGGAGTAAACATAACAAAATCTATCCATGTTACATAAATTTCACAATACATCATGAAATACTAGACTTTCTCTCAATCAATCTATATATATAT
>NW_018187756.1:0-319 GCF_001263595.1 Phalaenopsis equestris
GTTGATAGATAAAATTTGTTTATAATTTGATAAGCATGGATATTATTTGTGAATATATAAAATAACAGGTTATATTGAATAAATGTAAAGTTTTTTTGAGATTGTTTTAATGATCATTTTCCAATGATATTTATATATGATGATTTATGGTTTAGTCACAGCTCTTCTTAATTATTCCTCATCTCTTGAATATCATAACTGGCTCAATAGTTGTTTTAATCTTAAATTAATTATGCTTCAGCTCAATGGCTATCAACATGTTTATTTAGATGATTTACATGCATACCCCTCGATTCATATGTATTTGCACATCCAATAC
>NW_018187757.1:0-319 GCF_001263595.1 Phalaenopsis equestris
ACACCCTTCTATGTCTTTCTTTTTCTGGAAATCTTACTTTAATCTACTATCTTTTGCTGATGTAATGAAACTAAAAGGGCTGAGACTCTCCTCTTAATGCCTTTTCTACAAGTTGAAGGAGGACAATTTTAAATCATATGTTCCTTAGATGCAAATTTTTTGAGGCACATACGATATGCTTTGTGAGGTATATCTTGTGTTCAAATTTTGTTTAATGGGTTGATGAATCTGAAGTACTATAAAACAAATTGAAATTATAGAAACAGTTCTAATCATAAAGCTAAATTAATTTCATATATCCATTAGGTTTTTTGATGGC
>NW_018187758.1:0-319 GCF_001263595.1 Phalaenopsis equestris
ATGAAAATCTCAACATATTTTCCTTTGGTCAGATAATAACAAGTTTTAGTTCCAATGCGTTAGCTTAATGATAGGGTTCTGAATACTAATTGAAGTTCATATATCATAGGATTATTATAATCTCTTAAAGGTTTATGTGCATCATGAACTGGTTCATGGTTTTCTAAATTGTTTTGTGGGTTGTTTGCCATCTCTTCTACAAGTTTTTGAAGCTTTTTTCTATTTTATGATTTTCCTAATAGTTCTCTCTAAATCAGAATCGTATGATGCAAGTCCCGTAGGTCCTGAACTACGCATACACAAGCTAGGAATCTAAAAG
>NW_018187759.1:0-319 GCF_001263595.1 Phalaenopsis equestris
CACACACACACACATCACACTACTTGCCTAGTGATGTTAGGCATCTTTTCTAATTTAGAGATGTTGTGTGTTGATAATTTCATAGTGAGTGATACATTAATTTTCTAGTATTGTATAAAGATTCGGCACACCCACAGATAAAATAAAAATTGGCAAAGAGAATAACAAGTGTTCTTAAGTGGTAAACTAGAAAGAGTAAAAATCACAAGATAAAGCTTAGTTGAATTGATTATACTATGTTGATTTATGTTATATAAGTTTATTGTCCCTTAACTAACTAGAAGTAATTTTACACAAGCGAAGGTTATCGACCTGACTT
>NW_018187760.1:0-319 GCF_001263595.1 Phalaenopsis equestris
AGGAGATAAGCGGCTCACCTGTGCGATTATTTCCTTTCATTTACGTGATCGAACTAAAAGGAAGATAGCTCGAGCGACTATGTCGAGTGCTGCGTGCATCAAAGGAAAGGAGGGAGAAGGAGAAACTCGATTGAGTGCCTAGAAGTTTCCAACAACCGAGTTTGTGTTAGGAGTCCAATGATAGGGTGTCACGTGTCCAACAAGCCCTACCGTAATACACTGACATTGGCCAGTGTTAAGAATGGGGGGTCCCGCTTGACATGTGGCACCCCACCATTGGACTCTGAATGTATATGGAGTCCTGATATAATATTTTTTT
>NW_018187761.1:0-319 GCF_001263595.1 Phalaenopsis equestris
GATTCGCATCACCGTCCATTTTCGATCAAGCGGCGATGAACGATTTGAATTCAGTCGCAATCATGCTCTGCAGCGCAATGGAACTGCATATGAGAAAATCCTATGCAATGTTGATGAACAGGATAAAAAAGTATAAGCTGTTTGAATCCCTACGATTTTCTTTGAGATTGGTTTTTATTGCTCCAGATTTCTTTATTTACCTCTTAATTTGGAGACTTGTTATGTATTTACATATTTAATACCCAAATCTTCTTATCATATTAAAACTATCATCATTTTAAAATTTTTAAAAACTGAAATATATATATATATATTTTTT
>NW_018187762.1:0-319 GCF_001263595.1 Phalaenopsis equestris
TAGTAGTATGGTGAACCTTGGTCTTAGCTTTCATGAGCTCCAACTGAAGACAATCATAGCTTCAGCTTTTAAATTTAACTATATTAGTCAATATTATTGTAGGAGAATTAAAAAAGTGATACATCAATAGAATTTGCTTCATCTTGGCATGAAAAATGGGATTTTTTTATAGATGCTCACACTGTCACTATGAAGCTTTCTAATCATTTACTTTTTGCTCAGTTATGTTATAGAGTTATGCAGCCAAATAACTTCCTTTCTAGCCTTAGTAACAACAATGTACTTAGTTTATTTGGCTGAAAGTGTAATAATGTTATGG
>NW_018187763.1:0-319 GCF_001263595.1 Phalaenopsis equestris
AAATTTACATCACCATAACTTATGTGGTCGTGGTTGAATTGAGTACTCTATAACTATTTTTCTAATTAATTTAAATGTGTCAATTTGAGCCAAACACTGGCAGAAAATGATCACGAATAATTTTTTGAGCCGAATATAGGCAAATTTAGTGGCAAAAAGAATTAAGTCCCAATTAGTAAGGTGTTTTTTTTACACATTCAAACAAATCTCCTATGCTCGTTTTCAATTTAGGTTTGAATTTAAGCTTGGTCATTTGCTTGGGAATGTTAAACTATAAAAAATAGAATTATATGTATATTTACATATATATATATATACA
>NW_018187764.1:0-319 GCF_001263595.1 Phalaenopsis equestris
AATTTTTTATTTTAAACAATATGATACTTAAATTTTGGGAATTTTACACAACAGGTTTTATTTATTTACATATCTACCCCCTAAATTTTGATTCATAGATTTAAAATATTTTTCTGTTAGAAATCTATGATGTATTTTACTTTTAAAAGTTATTAATAATTATATTTACAAGATTTTAGTGATTTTCAAATCATGTAAAACTGTGTGAGGCATACTCAAGATTCGGAGCTGTAGTAACTTCGAGGGAGAATAGGGGAGAGAGAGAATAAATGAACACGCACAGACTTGTCCGGTAGGGGTGAACGAGGAGTGCTTATTG
>NW_018187765.1:0-319 GCF_001263595.1 Phalaenopsis equestris
AAATGTGTACTAAAAGACTATATATTTTAGGTGTACCAGCAGTCATTTAATGCATATAAGGATGCGTAAGGGTATGTGTGTTAGTTAGAAAAAATGATTTTCTAATTTATTTAAACCTAAAATGAAAATAGAACTTAAAAAATCATAACCAAATAATGCAAATAAAAAAATTTGAATGAAAAACATGAATGTTCAATGAATAATGGCAAATTAAAGAAAAATAAAATCCAAACAATTTAACCTCTATTAAATTTTAAAACTAATTAAAACCTCAATTGGTAATTAAATCATAAAAAAATAATTCCAAAAAGAAAAAAAA
>NW_018187766.1:0-319 GCF_001263595.1 Phalaenopsis equestris
CTTTCCAGTATGCAAATATTCTATTAATGGCTTATAATCTTCGTTGATATCCGCAACCGTATTTATCGCTTCATATTTTCCAAGCTTGTGTAGATTTTCGAAGTTGATTTGAGACAAAATTTGTCTTCCTTGCTTTGTGATTTTAATGGAATCCTCCAGGAGACATGTCAGCTTATCAGTGAGTTTCGCTAAAGCGTCGGCAAGGGCATTATCTCCCCTATGAATCATGTAGAAATTCACATAAGAAATCTATTCCAGTAGCTTCATTGTGTACCAGTGATACTCTACTACTCTTGGTTTCGGGATCTTGTATTGTCCG
>NW_018187767.1:0-319 GCF_001263595.1 Phalaenopsis equestris
TTGGTGTGTCATGAGGTTGTTGTGTTGTTTTGAATTACCTCCAAGGAGTTTTTTCAGGAGTTCATAAGTCTTCTGAACACAATTCTTGGTTTAAGATTCAAAATTAACCTCCAAAGTATAAATTGATGTCTTCATCCCGTACTTGATCATAAAACGTATGCGTATTTTGGGACGTTGCTAGTTGCAGGAAAGGTGTTGACTGCTGATTTTGTGGGTCGAGGAATGACTATCATTGGAAAGAAGAAAAGTTTGCAACTAATGATGTTGTTGTTGCTTGCCACTATTGTTCTTGTTGTAAGATAGGAGAATTCCAATGAAG
>NW_018187768.1:0-319 GCF_001263595.1 Phalaenopsis equestris
TTTTTTTTTATTTTTAAAAAATATTTAAGCGGTATATTTAAAAACAATACAAGTTTAGGTGTTAGAAATGTAAGAAAAAAAAAAAGATTTTAGTGGTATGCAAGTAAATAATCCTAAAAGTATAAGAAGGAAAAGTTAGGTTGTTAGACTGTAAATAAATAAGATTGGAGTGGTCTGCATGTAAATATTTCTAAAAATACAAAAATACAAGTTTAGCTGTTTGATATGCAAATAAAGAAGATTCGAGTGGTATGCATGTAAATATTCATAAAAATATAAAAAACTAAAAGTTTTGGTGTTAGATATGTAAATAAATAAG
>NW_018187769.1:0-320 GCF_001263595.1 Phalaenopsis equestris
GAATTTAGGAGGCTAGGGTTAGAGAGAGATCTTCTCCTCCTCTCAGTTTTCTTCGTTCTGTTTTTATGAGAGTTTTTTTTTAGAGAAGAGTGCTACTTTTATAAGATAGAATATCAATAGGCTATAAGTTGTTTTTGGAGAGAACAGCGTAGCCACGCCGAATTGTGGCGTGACGGTGCCACCCAACCAGAGAGTGGGGCATAATTACGACGCAGATCGGGCGTGATCATGCTAGCATATATTTTCCAATTTGGAAATTGTTCTGTGCGGATTTCGATGGTTTTCGGGAAGGAATTTGAAATCAAACTATAAAAAAAACA
>NW_018187770.1:0-320 GCF_001263595.1 Phalaenopsis equestris
CTCAGCTCGTGTTCGGCTCGTTTACACCCCTAGGCGCGAGTAAAAGGGTGTTTGGTTTGGTTTGGTGAAAAAATATGGAGCTCAAGTTAAATGCAAAATATAAATATTATTATATTATTTGAAATATTTTTAGGTTATTTGATTTTTATAGTGGTAGAGTGATTATTTATCATCTTAGCATTAAATGAAAACTCAACATATACTAATGTAATTAAAGAAAAGCAACTAAGAGGAGACAACTCAATTTTTTTCCTGAAAACCCTTGGTGATGCGAGGCTCGAGAGATGATCAGTCAGTCCTTTCTTTTCTGCCTTTCTTTT
>NW_018187771.1:0-320 GCF_001263595.1 Phalaenopsis equestris
TTTTTATGAAGGTTCAACGGTTCCACTTTTTGAAAAAATTTATAATTATTTTCAACTCTTAATTATGAAACCAGGGAATATATTTGCTTGACTTTCTGAAATTATTACTTTATGAACTTTGCATGTTCTATTTGAAGCTTCATGAATCTAATTTTTCATGTTCTCAAACTATTGGGGTTATTTATGTTGGGAGAGATGTGAATAAATTGTGGAAAGAAATTCTCGAGAGATCCAAAGAAAAAACTTTGAACAAAAGCACATAAAATAAGGTAACACAGAAAATACAAGATTTAGGGCCCGTTTGGGGCAGCTTATAAGTG
>NW_018187772.1:0-320 GCF_001263595.1 Phalaenopsis equestris
TTTGAATCTAATTTAAAATTGGCATTTTAAAATTAATTTGCATAATTATCATAATTGTACATTAAAGTACTAGTCATTAATGATTACAAATTCCTATTCATGCCAATATTAGCTGAATTTGAAATGTAAAATCAAAATCATATACCAAACCAATTTACCAAACAAACAATATTAAAAAAACAGGTTAGTCTGAATGATATTTTTAGGGAGAACCTTAAACATATTAAAGTTATATATATATATATATATATATATGAATTTTTAATTTTTAATTTTTTTTTTAAATTTCTAATAAATTTACAATTCAAATAAAATTGTAA
>NW_018187773.1:0-320 GCF_001263595.1 Phalaenopsis equestris
ATTCACTATAATATGGCAAAAAAAAAAAAAAAAAACAAGAAACAAAAAACTTATAAATCGATTAGAAAATGAATTTAAAAAAATTTAATCAAAGATCAAAGACCATTTTTATATTAAAACAACACACGAATGTCATACTATTATTCTTCACAGTTATTTATGTATTTACTCGAACACCAAAGTTATTTCAAGGTATACTTCAACAAACTATTATAAAATTAAATATATGTAATTGATAAAATCGAAGAAACTCACGTCATTTAAAATTCAGTGTCAATGGTTTCTATACTAAAGTTCTATTTGGGACAGCTGCAGCTTAT
>NW_018187774.1:0-320 GCF_001263595.1 Phalaenopsis equestris
AAAGCAAATATCTTGGGTACTTTTAAAATTATGTTGTTTAAAGAAAAAATAAATATATAAAAAACAATAAATAAACATATTATTCAAAAAAAAATAAAATAATAATAATAATAATAAAGAAGATATACATACAAACCACGCCATTCATCCATATTTACACATCTGACATGCATGTAAGCTTCAATTTTTACCTACCATCTTACCTGTCCATGAAAAAATGTATTGCACTTTGATGTTATAAGTGTAAAAAACAAAGTAAAGCTGTTAGATAGTAAATATATAGGAAAAGAATGGCCTGTATGTAAATAGCCTTAAATTAT
>NW_018187775.1:0-320 GCF_001263595.1 Phalaenopsis equestris
GTGTGTCGTGGAGACGATGACCGAAAAGATTAGGCGTGACATGGAAACAACAGTCCAAGAGAATGAGTGTTCAGAGAAGTCAGCGACCCAAAAGGGTGGGCATGTCATGAATAGAGCGGACTACAGCAGCCTAACAGATGGGTGTGTCATGCGGACAATGACCTGAGAGGGTGGGCGTGTCGTGGAGGCAGCAACCCGAAGAATGGGTGTGTCATGAAAACAATGATTCAAAAAAGTCCCAAAAGTTGTGTATGTTGTGAAGGAAGTGACCCGAAAGAATAGACGTGTCGTGGAGACAGCAGCCCAAAAGATTAGTATAT
>NW_018187776.1:0-320 GCF_001263595.1 Phalaenopsis equestris
TTAGACTATACATCTTGAACGCTAATAATATCAAATAAGAAGTTAATATTATGTTTGACAATAAAACTTATGTCTGCATATGATAAATATATGGTTAGTTCTATCGAGAGGCATGGAGATTTAACTACTAAAAAAAATATTGTTGACTATAAAGCATAGATTAAGGCTACATACGACTCAAGGAAAATTTCTAGTGTGCAAATACAAACTCAATAATATGATAAACTTATGTTATCATGAAATAGCCTTGAAAAAATTGCTATTACAATAACATTAGTGCTATAAAAAACTCTTCACAAAGTTATTGCTAAGAAAAAAAA
>NW_018187777.1:0-320 GCF_001263595.1 Phalaenopsis equestris
AAAAGAATATTCTAATTCATGATATTTTGATTATGAATATTTAGAATATACTTCCAAATCAAAATTTTGGGACTTAGTAATTTAAGTATTTTCTTTATTTTAATTTAAATATTTTTTATCTAGTAATGCAATCAAAATTATAAATCCAAAAGTTGCATTTTAGGATTGCCTAGTTCTTATAATGAATTTAACTATGAATAGTGGTTGGTGGTGCAGAAGCAATTTTGAACTTGGACTGAATTTGTTAGGAGGACCTATTTATACTTAAACTAATCAGGAAAGTTAATCTGTTATGATTTTTCAAGCCATGGATAATATTA
>NW_018187778.1:0-320 GCF_001263595.1 Phalaenopsis equestris
TTGAAAGCCATGGTAGTAACTGATCATGAGGGCCGCATATGGTTGCTTCAGGAGTGTCGGTCGGCCACATAGACCGTAGTAGGAAGCTGTAGGAGCTATGAGCCACATAAACCATAGTTGGTCACGTAGGCACTAGCGGTGAGCAGCGATGACATCTGTAGGTCGTAGGGGCCGAGATCGAAAGCTGCACGTGTTGTGGACCACTTAGGCCATAGTTGGTCACATAGGCCGTAGTGGTGAGTTGAGAGGACGTATCTAGGTTGCAGGGGCCTAAGTCGGGAGTTGCATGAGCTGCGGATCGATCGCGTAAGCTGTAGTTG
>NW_018187779.1:0-320 GCF_001263595.1 Phalaenopsis equestris
TCACCTGAGCTGGCTCACTCCAATTGACCATCACAACATTCCCTCCAGATAAGCGGTTTCCTTCCCACCATGGCATGCCCTGTTGGCCACTAGTGCCCTATCTATAAATAGAGGACCTCCCATGGCCAAATGGTGAAGAGTGCTCAAACCTTAACAAAACTTTATCAAATTTTCACCAAATCCCTTTACAACTTTGAGAAGTCAATCCCCACCATTTTCCTACCCTAATTCCCACTAATTATCACTAATTTTAGATTAAAAATTAGGATTTTTCACGATCATTTTTCCAACTCAATCAATTCCCCAAATTAACTCACTCT
>NW_018187780.1:0-320 GCF_001263595.1 Phalaenopsis equestris
CTGTTCGCGAACAACGAGCCATTTTGACAGCCCCAGTTAAATCTGCAATAATTTAATTTGTCTGGACTTTTCTGCTCAAGGTTCCTTCTCTTTTTCTCCGTGCAGATTATTTTACACCCTGAGCAGGACAGGGTGCTAACCATAAGAGAAAATGCCCGGCTTCAGGGATTTCCTGATCACTATAAACTCTGCGGTCCCCTGAAAGAGAGGTAACATTTCATATATTTATTTAAAAATAAATATATTTATTTTTAAAAATACAAAATTTTTTTTTTTAAAATAATAGAAAATAAAGAAATTGTTTTTTTTTTAAAAATAAA
>NW_018187781.1:0-320 GCF_001263595.1 Phalaenopsis equestris
GGCTAAGAGTAAGTCTCTCACAGCTCCAAATGGTTATTAGCTCATAGGCAATCGAGGCACATGAAACAATAACGTTATCTGGTAGAAAATATTCCACCACTTCAAAGTCAGACTAGACCACAAAGGTAGACGAAAAAATGTTATATCCCAAATAAGCGGCCGCCTATCAGCTAAGTGAGGCTTATCAAATGACATTGAAAAAAAAGTTAACGGAGTGACAGGGCTTAAAGAGGGTAGTCAATTGAAGGGAGTAGAAATCTCTAAAAAAGTAGAGGTAATTGAAGGGTACTACAGACTTGTCATCCCAAGCTACTAAGACC
>NW_018187782.1:0-320 GCF_001263595.1 Phalaenopsis equestris
TTTTTTAAAATTCTTAATGATAATATTTCTTTAAATTTGATCTTTTTGTATTAAATGAATTAATATTTCAATAAATTAATTAATAAGCAAAAAAACAGATGACTGCATAACTTTTCATGTACAGTTACTAACAAAAAAAATTAAATAAATCTAAAATAATAAGAAATTAAATATATTTTCAACTGGTATATAACAATTTTGTATTAATTAAATAAGATAATATATAAGTTAGAAAAAAAGTATTTTTATAATTAAATAAAAAAATAAAAACTAATAAACTAATTCATTGAACTAAAGAAATGACTTGATGCATAAATGCA
>NW_018187783.1:0-320 GCF_001263595.1 Phalaenopsis equestris
AAAAAAGAGATGTTAGAGGTGATTGCCCTTCTAGTCATTTGTGGAGAAGGAAAATGTCAACACATGGTGATAGCTGATTTTGCCATCTAGATGCCCCCAATGTGTATAATGCCATCTTCGGCAAGCTGGCACTGAACACTTTCAAGGCAGTAGCATCGACATACCACATCACCATCAAGTTTTCATATCATCACCAATTGAGGAATCATGACATTAAAAGGGGATGCCAACAATTATGTAATGACACATCTCACATATGGTGCAACAATGCCTTCAAAAAATATAGAAATAATGTGCCCCAAAGACGATAGCTTTTTTTT
>NW_018187784.1:0-320 GCF_001263595.1 Phalaenopsis equestris
CAATGGAAACTTATAGATCTTGGGTGGATATTTATCCGAGGGAAAAAAAACATGTCGACCTTAGCTTATAGTGAACTTTTTGTCTTATTAAGTATAATTTATGATTCACAACTGGAAGGAGCAATAAATTATTAGGAAAGATATATGTTACAGCTATGCCTAGAATGTAATAGGGATGTCTAGCCAAACTATTTAGTTAGAGGGCTATGTTCATAATCATTTTTGTCAAACCATATGGATAAATGACACGAGCCATATATTTACTAGTATGAGATTATATTAAGTGCAAATATAATAGTATATTTACTACAATATTAACT
>NW_018187785.1:0-320 GCF_001263595.1 Phalaenopsis equestris
AAATTGACAGACCATTTCAAGGATTTCATCACACAATTATCCATCCATAAAAATTGCTTTCCAAAGAGATGAGTGTAATCCTCGTCATTGGAAATTTTTATTAAGATGTGTCTACCATCCAAAATTCATACCTTCCACCAGCCTTTTGATTTAAGGATTTCAATATCTCTCTGAATCAGATCAACCTTTGGATGACCATTCATGAATTTACCAACTAGGCCCAAACGACAAGAAGAAGCAAGAATCAAAGTTTCATCCTCAGTGATAAACATTGCAAGCTTCCCATTTTTTTTCCCAGCTTCTTAATGAAAGAGTAATCC
>NW_018187786.1:0-320 GCF_001263595.1 Phalaenopsis equestris
ATTATTGGATTCAATCTTCTTTGAAGATCTGCTCTAGGTTGATAATTATCTTCCATTAAAATTCTATGCATACATATAGAAGGGCCGATTTTCAATCGTTAAAATGAGGAGTTGTTGGCTACTTAAGATTAATATATATATATAATGAAAATATTAATTTAATTTTTGAAAAATAATATTTAATTTTAAAAAATGATACTAACAAGATATCATTTATTTAATAGTTTAATCAAACAAGCACAACACCATGAGTCATGCACCTATCCCAAAGAACAAACACATTATTAGATAGTGGGGCTCAATTAAATAAATTAATGAAT
>NW_018187787.1:0-320 GCF_001263595.1 Phalaenopsis equestris
CGGGTGGGAGAATCAGACTAATAGCTATGGCTTGGACTACTCTTGAATAACTCTTCACTCATTGTATAAAGAAGTGGCTATTTCCTTGTCCGTGGAACACACAAAGCATTGAAAGAAGAAGACAGCGGGAGGGAGTGACCCGCAAGAGTCACTCTTTCGACGCTTTCTTTACCAAGAAGACCGGTCGACAATAGCTCTGACTCCGCTTTTCAAAGAACCTATGAGTGCAAAGACCGGTCATCCCGCATTTCTGCTCTGGGGCTCTCCTATTGTTCTATGTTACTCCAGCGATTGCAGTTCCGGGCTTCTTGTTTACGCGC
>NW_018187788.1:0-320 GCF_001263595.1 Phalaenopsis equestris
TTTCTAGGTTAACCTTTGCCTTTCTTAACGTAAGTCGAATCTAAAACAATTGCTCTCCTAGTTGAATCATTAGATGGGCAACATTTAATATGACCAAAACATCTAATGAGTCATTTGGACAGCCCCCGTCACACAAACATGACACAAATCAAGGTTAAGAGGAGAGACGTTGGAAAAGAGGAAGAGAAGAGAGTTAGGAGGAAGAATTGCTATAATGGATGTGGGGTGCGCAATAAACTCTCACCATGGTTTCCTCATATATTGTAAGTTACGACAGTGTTTTAATTTTTTAACATTACAAATATTAATTAATTAAGAAA
>NW_018187789.1:0-320 GCF_001263595.1 Phalaenopsis equestris
GCCTTATGGTTAAGAAAGAACCAGAATGAAGCTAGAAATTTCACCCACGCGGCGTGTCAGCCCTTCAATTTGCTCTAACTATTGAGTAATTTTAGGCCCTTATGATTTGTAAATAGTATAAACTCATTCGTCAATAGGTAATGACTCTAATGCCTCTGAACTCTCACGATGACGTAGAATTCCTTATAATAATTCAAGTGTTTCCTCCAAGAATCATTAAATATTTCACTGAAAAAAGGAGATGGGATGTCCTCTGTGGATTATTACTTCTCCTAATCCCACACTAGAGGCATCACATTCTACCTCAAAAATTTGGTTGA
>NW_018187790.1:0-320 GCF_001263595.1 Phalaenopsis equestris
CCCCTCCCCTCTAATATGGAGGCCCCCTATATTTATAAGTATAGGCTGGCCCAAGATTACATTATGTACTGTTCCGATTTGCTTTTTAGTCCATCGATAAGCAAGGGTTATGACTCTTGTGAGTGTGACTGAGTGCTTGTTGTTTGGGCCCTCCTCCCTGCTCGGCTGGCCGGTCGGCCATCCATTCTTTTTAGGTGGGTGTGATTTGTTTCGTGCTGATAATCCTTGGTTGTCCTCGATACTTTTGCCTTTCTACTTCCTCTGAGTTTCCTCGAGGTCTACGTCGACTCTTTTTGGATGTACATATTGAAGTTCAAAAT
>NW_018187791.1:0-320 GCF_001263595.1 Phalaenopsis equestris
TTGATAGGTGATGATTTAGAGGAAATTATCAAACTTAAGAAGAGGCTTTCAATAGAATTTGTGATCAAGAATCTCGGGACTCTTCAATATTTCTGCGAATGGAGGTGGCTCGATCTAAGGACGTACTTGTCATATTCCAAAGGAAGTACATCTTAGACCTGTTAAGTGAAAATGCATGTTTGTTGTTGAAACACCTTTGGATCCTAACAATAAGCTGAGGAAATGTGAAGAAAGTAGTATGGTCGACAAAGGAATATATTAAAGATTTGTGGGTAAGCTAATGTAACTATCATTTTTAAAACTTGATATTGTATACTTAT
>NW_018187792.1:0-320 GCF_001263595.1 Phalaenopsis equestris
TATTAAAGTTTTTATATCAGTTATTCGAATGCACGTACTCCGGCATGTTGGTTAGCATTCACAGTATAAGACCCCTCAAGTCGGATCCCCTATGACATAATTTGGCTTTAAGGAAGTGGTACTCGAATTGTTAGACACATTAAAATTGGCTGGAGGCTCTTATACTAGCCTCTGACTATCCATTTCTAATATATATATATATTACTCAATAAATTTTAGATATGTTCTCTATAATGTCATCTCTATCAACTGAAATTTATGCCTCAATAAGGGAGAAATATTTTGCGTACGTAAGACGTAAGCAGCGCTGCGTACGTCAG
>NW_018187793.1:0-320 GCF_001263595.1 Phalaenopsis equestris
GGTAAAGTTTCCATGTGATGGAGAAATCACCATTCGAGAAACTTGGAGCAGCCTCAGACATGCCTTCAGGTAATCAAAAACGTGGAATATGAGTCTTTTTACACTAAGACCTAGTGAGAGGGGGTTCCGAGACAAATGCGACCACTATAGAGATTCCTACAATCGATAAACAATTGGGTAATTTTTTCTTAATTAATGAAAATTTTGATGCAGAAACAAATACTTGCTGGTCCAAACTCTTCAGGAACATTAAAACATTGTTTTTGGTCAATTGCTAAAATATCAGGCATTTTGATTGATGTATTCCTGCAACTGCTTGA
>NW_018187794.1:0-320 GCF_001263595.1 Phalaenopsis equestris
ATCCTAAAAAATTGAGCATAAAATGTAAATAAAAATAGGTAAATTTAAGGTGGATCATCAGCCCCAAGAATTGTTCTAATGAAAAAAGAAAAATAAGTAGTTACTCAAGAATAGTTGCCTCTACTGATGGAATAAGCACATGCTTAAGAGGAAATCAAAGGCTAGAACAAAGTGGATTATAACATACTCGCTCATTTTAGGAAGTTTCCGACCAAAATAAGCATCTATAATGCTCTAATTTTATCAAAAGAGATGAGGGAATCTCCGATCAAGGCTTTACTTGAACCAAAAATTTGCTTAGCTCAGTTGACAAGCACATC
>NW_018187795.1:0-320 GCF_001263595.1 Phalaenopsis equestris
TCTCAATTGATGATGTTTTCCTTTTCTGCTCCTTGATTCTACCTAAGAAAAAAATTTGTGGAACCTCATTTAGGACTGCTAAAAGTCCTTTCATTCATTCATAACAATTACTTAAATAGAACATTTTCAAATTAGTTCCAAGAAAGGTACTAGTTCCTTGAAATCTACTCAAATTTGGGTAAGGCAGTATATCATGTTGCCTAGGTGTCTCGGTTGGGCTCCTAGATATCTGGCACTCTCTTTGGTACACTTTGAATGGGCCAAGGGCACTTAGGTTTGGTGCGTGGAAGTCTAGATGTCAAGCTCTTCGTTTGGCGCTT
>NW_018187796.1:0-320 GCF_001263595.1 Phalaenopsis equestris
CGAATTCATTTATATAGTTTCTGATTTGAAGCTGAATAAGTTTTGATGGTGTTGTTATGTTTTTGCAAGAAAAAAAAATTAATTTTATGATGATTTACGATAATATATTGGGAGTATGTTTTTGTTTTGTTTAGAGTTAGCTTTGTTTAGAAGATTTTTGAGTTTCATCAATTCATGTTTTATGGAGTAGATGTGTATTATCTCACATCTAAAAAAAACACCTTTAATTAATAACCTTTGAAAGCTGAAATCATTGTTTTATGCTATTTTAGATAACATTTCTTTAGAAATATTAAGACTTTATTGCATTTTTTTTTGTA
>NW_018187797.1:0-320 GCF_001263595.1 Phalaenopsis equestris
GTTGAAGGAAATCCACCAAGGATTTTTGACCTATCAAATGTTGTTCGTCGAAGCCTTTACTTGACTACTGCAGCCTGTAAGAGGTCTGATCGACTCCCCTTGGGATCGATTATTCTCAGAATGAGGTGTCAGATATGTTTTGTGTTTCTCGAGATTGAGGTGTAGATTGCAATAGACCATATGTTTTCTTGGAAATATGGCTGCGGTCATACTCAACAAAATATTTGACAAGTTGTTAGTTGCTATTTTTGAATCTTTTGTTCTCCTAGCGGGGGTATTTTCTAAACAAGCTTGTAAAACAACACAAGTATTGGGCCTTG
>NW_018187798.1:0-320 GCF_001263595.1 Phalaenopsis equestris
ATAAGAATTGAATGGTATGTATGTAAATCTTTCTAGATTTCTATTTTAACATCTATTTGTTTTCCATTATATCCATAACCTTTTTAACATATGGAAATTTGATGAGATTAGGATTAAAACTGATTGTTTGCTTGAACATTGATGGGGTAGTATTGATGATAGAGAGAGACTTGATGCAAGCTTTATTGGAAGCAAGATTCACCTCAATTCCAATCAACATATGCACATGAAGTAATGCACTTATTGACAATTATTGAAGCAAAAGGTTATGATGGTAAATTCTAACTTTAAGAAAAATTGTAATTTTAGATTTTTTTTTT
>NW_018187799.1:0-320 GCF_001263595.1 Phalaenopsis equestris
TTTTTTTTTTGTGGGGCTCGAGCAGGGCCGCGCAATAAAAATATAACATTTCATATTTGTTTTATGTTGGGCCCGCATTTCCATGCGACACCTTTTAATTGGACACCACACGTTATTTTGTGTGCGGTGTCCGGACCAAATAATTTTTCCCTCTTGACCAAAATTCTTCCATGAACCCTAGGGTACATGTTATTCCTCCATTGTTCTTCTTGATAGACTCTCCTTATTGATATTATTGGGTTCCACTTCTTGTTGAAGGTATAATTCCACACTCACTGCACCTTAAAAGATGTTGTATCTGAAATTGTCTGAGAAACATG
>NW_018187800.1:0-320 GCF_001263595.1 Phalaenopsis equestris
AGTGCAACCATAAAATTTTTAAAGACTTCTACATTTCTTGAGATTGAAGCATCTTTCTTGACAAAAAGATACCAAAGATATTAAATTATTCAAGTCTAATACTTGTTTGGCTTCGATTAATGCCCCATAAAACCCACCGTCCATCTTAAACTTCATCACGTCAAAATCATCATACGCCACATTGCTTCTCATACAAACATAGGCACTCTAACATAGCTCATAAGTGGAAAACAAATTCTCATGCGATCACACATACTATGAATAAGCTTAGCAAAGAATTCATTGATCATTGCATTGACTCATGTTACTAACAAAAAAAA
>NW_018187801.1:0-320 GCF_001263595.1 Phalaenopsis equestris
GTTTTCGACTTGAAATAAATAAAATAAATAAATATATTTAGGCATTTTTTTGTTGTGCAATTTGAATAAAAGATTTTATTTTAACTAATGTTTTTAAATAATAATTATTTCTGATTTTTAGAATGTTATGTATATTGTTTTTAAAAAATGTAATTTTTTCTAATAATTTTTGCAAATCAGTTGAACATGCTCATTTTGATTGACACAAATCAAACACAAACATCATTCTAATGAATAATTTTAAGCATGAGCTGAATTCGAACAACGAATTTTTAAGTATTATCACATGAACATATAACGAGCTTGCTTAAACTTGCCTT
>NW_018187802.1:0-320 GCF_001263595.1 Phalaenopsis equestris
TTGATTGTTGTGGAGATAGTAGTCTGTTGTGAGTGTTGTAGATTGTTGCTTCAGAAACGTTGATTGACTAGAAAAGGCAGAGTAAGCAGTTTCAGGACTTGTGGACCACGTAGGTCGTAATTGGTTACGTAGACTGTAGTAGTGACGTCCATAGACTGTGGGGACCAGAGTCGGGAGCTACACGAGCTGTAGACCATATAGGTCATAGGGGGAGTATTAATGACTTCCATAGACCACAAGGGCAGGAGTCGAGAGCTGCACGAGCTGAAGACCACACAGATCGTTGGGCAAGTATTAATGACATCCATAGGCCACTAGGA
>NW_018187803.1:0-320 GCF_001263595.1 Phalaenopsis equestris
TTACACCCATCAAAACTTATTTCTCTATTTATTTGTACTTCCCTATAAACAACTTTTACTTAACCCAATAGTGCAATGTGATCCTTACTAGTTGAGGATTTCATAGCCCTCCTAAGTCATTATGATTCACAACAACTTTTAACTTATCAATTGGTCAGACTAAATAAGAAATCAAGTGTGACACAATGAATCATCACAAGTATGAAATAAAACAAATGTTAAAGAAGTTTAATTCTACACATGATTATTTCTCAGCACAAGGAGAAAGACAAGGAAAACAACTCAGATTTCATGGGGACAAAACAACAACACATGATATA
>NW_018187804.1:0-320 GCF_001263595.1 Phalaenopsis equestris
AAAAAAAAATAGATTATTGCTACACATGGCTCATTCAAACTCTTAATGAAATGTATATAAACAAAGATCTAGAGACAAGTGTAGTTCCTTCCCAACATTCTTCAACAAGCATTGTTTCGAGAATACCGTTCATTACTAATGCATAAAGATTCAAACTCAATCTCCAGACATTTCCACCAACAAATTAGTAGGCTCATAAGCAAAAATCTTAAACAAGAAGCATAAACCACAACTTACTTGTGGCACCAAATTAATCTACCTTCACCAAATCCCCAAGGAAAAATATTTATAGATCTAAACTCTCCCTAAACAAACTTGTC
>NW_018187805.1:0-320 GCF_001263595.1 Phalaenopsis equestris
TGCAACTTCGTGGACGTAGACAATTTGTCGAACCAAATAAAATCTGTGTGTTCTGTTGTGTTTTTGTTTTGTGAATTTTCTTGTTATAATTTTCGCTTTATTCCCGTCGTTTTTCACAACATTAGAAAGTAAATAAGCCTTTTCATACCTAGGTAAGATGGTATGTATATAAAAAATTGAAGTTTAAGTTATTTGATATATAAATACATAAAAATTGAGTGGATTAGCAAATTAATTTTAAAAGTTTAGTTGTGTTTAAGTTATATATAAATACATATAACAAAATGATTAGCAAATTAATTTATTGTTAAACATATCAT
>NW_018187806.1:0-320 GCF_001263595.1 Phalaenopsis equestris
CAACAGTCAAAATATAAGACAACTCAAAATTAAATTACAAACAAAACAAAACAAAAATTTCAACTAAATAAAAATGAGATTTTCCACGGTCTAAATAAAAGAGTGGAACTCCTTAAGTTGAGTAAATTCATTTGAACAAAGTGAATCCAGAGAAAAATAGTGGTGCCAGAACGAGGGACCATAAGATCCTAACCGGTGTCGCCCCCATAATATTTAAACTTAACCATAGGAAACACTTGATTTAACATTTTAACTTGACACATTAGAAAAACCTAAACTTTCCATGATGAGGAGCTTGGAGCTAGAATTGTGGGCAACAC
>NW_018187807.1:0-320 GCF_001263595.1 Phalaenopsis equestris
AAAATCTGAACTTCCTTTGCCTTCACATTGCCTCAATCCAAGCACTAGTAAGCCCTAGGTGCACAAACTTGAGGTTGAAGGCAACTGAAAGGGTAAAAATGTTGTTTTTACTATGCAAATTGCAAAATTTTTAGGGGTTTGGGCATTTTCGGGTCAAGGGCGTTGTCGGCGCTCATGCTAGCGCCGTTGGTACCAGTGCAAAAAAAAATTCATATTTTTCAATTTTGGCAATTTCAATTTTCTTTCAAATCACTCCATAGTCTAGTTAGTCTTTTTAAACAAATTTATTCATCCTAAAATAATTCACAAACAAGCATTTT
>NW_018187808.1:0-320 GCF_001263595.1 Phalaenopsis equestris
AAAAAAAAAACATAGCGACTAGGAAGACTAAGAGTGCAGTTGGAGCAGATCCTGCTTTTTCAAGAGACTGCTGTAATAGTGCTTCCTAGAGAAGCAGCTATTCAGAAGCTACTAGAAAATTGTTGATGAAGAAGCAGGTGTTTATTTGGGAGATCTTTTGTGCTGGTGATATTTATGTTGACAAAGACTCTTTTGCACTTATATACATAATATATTGAAATAAGTGTAGTTTTTAGAATATTCATAACTAAATAACATAAAGAGGTCGTACTGCTAAAAAAACAAACAATCCAGTCCCAAATACTCTAACACATAAAAAA
>NW_018187809.1:0-320 GCF_001263595.1 Phalaenopsis equestris
GATTCAAGGGACCTTTGGTCCATGGCTCAAAAATAAATTTAGGCTAGGATTGAAGTGACCAGCATGAATGCTTAGGATGTGTTGGGAAGATTAGTGTTTAATTAAATCAGATGTTTAGGGAAAAGTTTGGTTTTAGACTTAAAATGAGGTTTGGGCATGGGCATGGACTTTGGGCCTAGCTTGGGCTTGGATTTAGACCAATTAATAGTTCAATTTGGCCTAGAAGAATGTCATGAGGAATCTGGGAATCAATTTTAGTAGAATCAAAATGGTTACATGGGCTAGGATTTTCAAAATGGCTCGTTGTTTGTGAACAACTC
>NW_018187810.1:0-320 GCF_001263595.1 Phalaenopsis equestris
TTTATGTTTGAACGACTTCACCACAAAGTGTTTGTCTCGGGCGAAGCCGAGAATGACAATTTAGTAAGCTTTTTTCTTACTCAAATGTAACAAAGGGTTTGACACGATGTCCCCGCTCCCTTTGTATCTAAATAAGAAATGAAATAAAATAAAATATTTTTTGAATTTTGGTAATGATTACTTTACGTGGTTGATGTGTAGCCCTGTTGCATCAGTCATGTCAACAGCATTTTCACTTCCCATGCATCTGGCCCCACGTGTATATAAACGTATAAGGCTGCGTACTGATACACCAAAATAATGTGTTGTTTTAAGTATGC
>NW_018187811.1:0-320 GCF_001263595.1 Phalaenopsis equestris
GAGGAAGAGGAGGTTGGGGTGGAGATGCAATGGTCAAGAAATTAAAGATGCAAATCTTTGAAGTGGATTATGCACGTGGATGGGTGATACTTTGCAATCAAAGAGTTGACTGAGGAAGAGAAGCTCGTGGCAGTGGGATTATCCTTGGAGGGGAAGGCTATAGCGTGGTTCCAGTGGATGGATGCAAAGTATCTGATGCTCTCATGGTGGAGTTTAAGGATCGCTTGTTGGAACATTTCCGAGCCATTCGGGAAGGAGACCTTCATGAGCAATTCTATGCTTCGACTCAAGAAAGGACGGTTATGGAACACCGAGAGAAG
>NW_018187812.1:0-320 GCF_001263595.1 Phalaenopsis equestris
AGCCCATTTAAGAAAATTACTAGCAAAGTTGAGCACGACACTCTTATCCTTTCCAAAGAAATGAGGGAGTCACTGATAAAAGCTCTTTCAGATCCAAAATTTTTTTTAGCTCAACTCGCTAGTACTTCTTCAAATGAGGCTTACTCATTAGAAGAACAAACTAAAATAACATTCTTTGAAAATGATCTGTTGCTCGGAACAACCGAAAACAATCGTCTATTATATATCACGGTCAATATTAATAACACAACACTTCCAAGGGTGCTTATCGATCCTGATACCTTGATTAACATTATGAACCTAAGAACTCTCGCATATTT
>NW_018187813.1:0-320 GCF_001263595.1 Phalaenopsis equestris
CTTGTGATTACTATCACAAACCCAACCACACTCGGGAAAAGTGTCAGAAGCTTCACGATAAACCGGCATACAAACCTTTGGTCAAATCTTCTGCTACCAAGGGTCTCACGACAACATCCGAGTCTACCACGATTCACCTGAATCCTACCCAAAAAATCTTAGAATCCTCCAAATCATTGATAAACCAGATGGAGCAAATGATCAAAATTCTTGGAGCTAATCAAGTCTCTGTCTGTCTGTCAACCTCCCACATCTGACAAGGTACTCTTCTTGTGGTTCTCACTATTTATTCCTCCTCTAGTCCATGGATTATTGATTCA
>NW_018187814.1:0-320 GCF_001263595.1 Phalaenopsis equestris
TGTCGCACCTATCCTCACCAAAGTGGTTGTATTGTCTATAATTTAGTTAGCATCTTGTGGATTTGGCGATTACGGTTTCACCTCTGATTCAAGGTGAGAGTTGCTCTTCTGTTTACCAAAATATCTGCAAGCACGTGCTGATGAGCTAACCTCCTATAGTCATCACCAAGGACTTCATTTTGTTGTCATTGGTGTTCTGGCTATCACTTGCCTCTGTCTCTGTAGTTCTTTCAAATTTCCTTTTCTTTTTGGCAATCTGCTTGCCCTTGTTCTTTAATTTCACCAATGTCTTGCTGCCATGAAGTTCTTTCTGGCCTACG
>NW_018187815.1:0-320 GCF_001263595.1 Phalaenopsis equestris
AAAACTTATCTCCCTATCTATTTGCATTTCCCCTCAGATGATTGCGATGGCTCTATCCAAAGTTAAGTGTAATACTCACTAGTTGAGTGAAATCATAACCCTTCTTAGTCATTATATTTCATAATGGATTTGAACATCATAAATGGTTAGTTGGTAAAGTAAATTAAGAAAAGGTAAAAATATCATCACAAACTATATACAAGGAGAAAGGAAGAAATTGAAGGCACACTTTAAAGGAAGAAAATGGCTAAAAATAGAAAAATTGAGAAAAGAAAGGTTAGGATAATCTTCATTATGGTAGACATTATAGAGAAAATGAT
>NW_018187816.1:0-320 GCF_001263595.1 Phalaenopsis equestris
GATTTAGAGGTTAGATATGTAAATATATGAAAATCAGGTGGTATGTGTGAATTGCCTTTCGTGTGAAAATATAGGCAACTTAAAATTATCTCAAAATCTATATTACCTCAAATATAATGAATTAAAGAAAGGAGAAAGTATGACTGAATTTGTCATAAATTATAATAATTAGTACTATGAGCGTGGAAAGAGCAAAACTATGCATCAAAATTGTGAAAATTAAATTGAAAATTAAAAAAGTGGTTTAATATTGAATGATTCAATTATGATCAAATTAGATATTAGATTGCTTGATATAATAAATATTAAAATTATTTTAA
>NW_018187817.1:0-320 GCF_001263595.1 Phalaenopsis equestris
TTTTTTTTTTGCAAACATACAAACTTACATTTACATGAAAAGTTGTATTAAAATGAAAAGTTTTAGTGTTAAATATATAAATACATAGGATTTTAGTGGTATGTATGTAAATCATTTTTAAACAAATATTTTGATATTATAACCATCACATTTAAATAATTGGGTTTAAGGTTTATCTTAAAAACAAGAGAAAATAAAAAAATGTTAGGACCTTCAAAGAGGAAGAAAGGAAGTCTTTAAAATTCTAAAGCCTCAAAGCAAATCGAACAAAAAAAACACAGGAAACAGAGAGAAACCAAACCAACAAATGCCACAAAAAA
>NW_018187818.1:0-320 GCF_001263595.1 Phalaenopsis equestris
AAATGGGTTTGGTCACTTGATTGATGTGATCAAAATACTTCAATATCTCACAAGAAACCAACAAAAAAAAACTAAATTTAATTTATAAAAAATTGAAGACTTTGAAAGTACAAAGCTGGATTTTCGGGTCTTAAGCCAAGCGATAGTGTGTCAAAAGAGAACACAATGAAATGATGGAAGTGAAAGCGAGATTAAATCTGATAAGGAGAATCTAAACATAACACACCATAGAGAAGATACATTGAAAAGCAGGCTGATTTGATGGATGGAGCAAAGAAGAAATCTCTACGTAGCTTCAGCTCCATTGCTTAGAGCTGGAA
>NW_018187819.1:0-320 GCF_001263595.1 Phalaenopsis equestris
AAAAATGTTTCAAGGCTCCTAATAGACTCAATGTTTGGTTAGAAATGCTCTTTAAGCTTTTAAATGCTCAAAGCACATTTATAGGATTGATGAGCTTTGTTCTAAAATTCTTTTTAGGAAAGTATTTGGCTATCGATTTATTTGATATATTAATTTATAGCCCAAGTGAGATAAACCATTTGCAACACTTTAAACAAGTTTTGAAACTCTCAGTAAAGAGATGTTTTATATCCACTTTAAAAGAAATATTTTTCTTAAAATTTTGATGATTTTCTTATGATTCATTATTGTATAAAAATTGATCATAATTTATTAGAATT
>NW_018187820.1:0-320 GCF_001263595.1 Phalaenopsis equestris
AGAAGCCTAGGATCTAGTCATAGGACTTTCCTGTTTACTATCCTATAAGACCTAGTAAATGGATCCCTCCCATATAAAAATTCCAAACACTTCTTTACTCCTATTGGGAAGTCTCACCTGGAGGCACAAGCCCCCAAACGTCATTTGGAATGGTTAAGACCAACAAGTGGAATCTCAAAGGTGAGTTCCAATAGGTTCAATCAAGTCTTAGGGAAACCCTAGGTGACTTAGACTTGGTCATAACCTCACACACACACTTGACTCAATCAAAACTCGCATACAATCCTAAAAAAAAACTCCAAATTCATTCAAACTAACCC
>NW_018187821.1:0-320 GCF_001263595.1 Phalaenopsis equestris
CAAAGTCCATCATCTATCAAGTTGCCAAAGGATTTCCATCCTATTAGCATCTCAAAAAAAGTTCAGATTTAGATTATTTGCTACAACAGCAAGCGCTGCAGAGGTTGGCATGCTCCTGACAACGCCCTTCAATCCCAAAAGAAAAGTAAGGAATGGACTGAATAGCGTTAACAGTGATGATGACAACATAATCAGAGAGTCACAAAGTATCTTTTACCGAGTATCATGTTACGATCAACATCATCATCAACAGCTGCACCAAACTTAGGGGGCTTATCTTGCAGTTTTGATTTACTCAATCCCATCCGTACAACTAATTC
>NW_018187822.1:0-320 GCF_001263595.1 Phalaenopsis equestris
CTTTGCAGGTTCTTTGAATTCCTGATTGAGCTGTGAAGCTTCGCTGCATGTCAGAACTTTATGATCACAAGTTTCCTTTTCCTCTTCAGCAACGTTTAATGCTCTTTCATTGGATGAAGACCTCTTCCTCTTCTTGTTTGTTGTCGTTTCAACATCAGAAGTGTTCTCTAATTTCTTAGTCTTACCTTTCTTCTCATCTTTTCTGCTTCTGTCCACATTTTCTTGTAGATCATTGACTAAGTTATCTGAGTTCACGGATTCTCGATGTTTGGTAGAGGCATAAGCCGCTTCATCATCAGATTTTTTTGTAATCACTTTTT
>NW_018187823.1:0-320 GCF_001263595.1 Phalaenopsis equestris
AAATTTGGGACTATTGCAGTAGTGGATAAAGGAAAGCAGCAAATGCAGATTCTGATAGAGAGATCGAGACAAAGTTACTAACTTCCCCAGCAACATGATCAACAGTCATCTCAGTAGATATATCATCAGATAGAGGGGAAGCGTGCCTTCTCAGTGCTCTTGAGAAAGATATATCCTTTTAAGAATGAAGTAGTTCGCAAAATGTTCCACAACTTGATTAAGAGAACCTATTTCCAGTTGTCAGATCCCAAGAGGTGGACAAGAAGGATCATTTATTGTATTGCTCTTATCACAAGATGCTTGGGCATACAATAGAGGGT
>NW_018187824.1:0-320 GCF_001263595.1 Phalaenopsis equestris
CATGGATTGCTTAATAATAATTTGAACAAAATTTGAATAGAATTGAAATATAATGCCAATTTTATTTGAATTATATTTGAAATTTGTATTAATAAAGTTCAAATAGGATTTGATTATTACTCAAATTTTATTTGAATCTTATTCGCATATAATTGGAATAAAGTTCGAACAATCTTTAACGAGTGTTTCAAGATCATTTGAATCATGTAAAACTTTTTCATACAAGATTCATTTTGAATATAAACAAAATTTTAAATATGGTTTACCCTCGATCATAGTGCAATACAGGCGTTTACCTAGCAAACCATTAGTTGATATGC
>NW_018187825.1:0-320 GCF_001263595.1 Phalaenopsis equestris
CGCTTCACTCCCTATATCTCCTCCCCTCCCTTTATTTTCCTTCTTCCTCTTTTACCTTCTTTCTTTCTTCTCTTCTACCCCACTGTACTTCTCCTCCATTTCATCACACTATACCTCTTAGCACAATCACTACATCGCCCTCTCATTCTACCTCTCTGCTTACATCAAACCATTTCATTTCCCCTGTTTTTTACATCAAGTTTATCCTGTCATTTTAACTTAAAAAAACAAAAAAAGAAAAAGCAAGAAAATCCTACTTTGAAAACCACGGAGAAACAGCGTGGAAGGTGGCGTCTCTCGCCGTAGCATCGGGCTCATCA
>NW_018187826.1:0-320 GCF_001263595.1 Phalaenopsis equestris
TTATGAGTTTTGGAGAGTTTTGAGAGGTGAGATTAACTCCATTTACATGAGAGGAGATCATTGACTAATTTGTATTGAACGAAGAGGACTATAGTGTATCGCAACGACTGATTGGCGCTGGTGTGAGTTTTATGTACTTTGTGCACTATGTTCTTTTTTATGTCCGTAATAAAAGTTTTCGCAATTTCTTATATCATGCTTTGTGGTTAATCGCATTTTCATACTTTTGGGAGAGAAGATATGCAGTTTTTTTTGTTGTTTTGTTGTTTGGATTTTGTTCCTGACACGTCTTTTTCGTGCATGAATTTCACATGTTAATG
>NW_018187827.1:0-320 GCF_001263595.1 Phalaenopsis equestris
AAATTCTAATTGCCAAAATTTTTTGTTGATAAATTTTCAATGATTTTCCAAATATAGGGATTTTATTAGAATTGCCTTCTTAGGAGTGGTTTCTAATCCCAAATTCTCCAAATAATTCTTATCCTTGATTTCTCTTCTGATTGCATGTCAAAAAAGTATTTGCAGTCCTCGCGTTCTCTATTGATGTTATGAGGTGGTTCACATGAGGGTTTTGAGGTGCATTTGGAAGTGATGGCAGTACTAGCTGGAGATAAGATGTCAAACTTTTCACGATAATATACCGAGGTAAACCCATATTGTTGAATTCGATAGGGACCCAC
>NW_018187828.1:0-320 GCF_001263595.1 Phalaenopsis equestris
TCACGACCCTAAAAGAAATGATGAATAAACTCATAGAGTTTCACGCAAAATAACCTCCACCCATAGTAGGAGCAACAACTTCTAGAATAGGCACAAGTGCCGACAACCAGAAAGATTCATGCTACATCAGGTCAGTGTCCCCACTTAAGCCAGATCGGGAGCTATGATATTGAGCTAAGAAATCAGGAGCAGACTCGAGCGACATCACTTGGGAGAAATAACAGTACGTTCAGATGCCTGGAACAAACGAAAACAATCGAGATTGAACGAAAGAGTTGGGAACGGATTCGTGCGACATCTGGAGGTATGGAACGGGCGGC
>NW_018187829.1:0-320 GCF_001263595.1 Phalaenopsis equestris
TTTTGGTCCATGTTAGCAAAATTGTATGACAATGTTAATCAATTCTATCTTTTTTTGGCGAGAGTTTTGATAGCCATGTGAAATTTAAATTTGGAGCCAAAATTAGATTTGCTAATTAAATTATTTGCATATTATTTAAAAATTAAAGCTACATAAATACTTCAAATTCTAATATTGTATGTACACGATGAAAATATAACAAAATGAATAAAAGAATTTCTAAAAATACTTTTTAAATGATTTAGTGGTCTAGGAGGAATGAAGACACTAGGGAAAATGCCTATGGATAAAGCACCACCCTTAGGTTGCCCGATGCTCAA
>NW_018187830.1:0-320 GCF_001263595.1 Phalaenopsis equestris
CTAGCACACAGGTACTCATCCTAGCATATAGTCAAGTGCGCCCAACTAACAACACAACATACATAATCAAAACAACACAAAATAATAATACAATGCTCACTTAACCTAATTCTTGGTTAGTGGCCACCTAATTAAATTTGATTTGCATAACTAGTGTGACGTGCTCTAATGAATTTTAGTTCATGTTTCAGATTTAATTTGTAGTAATTGTGTGATTTTATTTTAAATGATTAATACTTAAATGTATTTATTAACATTAATTTTAACTTAAAATATTAAAGACTATTGGGATTATTAATGGGTCCTTCTTGGGTTGTGTC
>NW_018187831.1:0-320 GCF_001263595.1 Phalaenopsis equestris
AAGAATCACAATCAAGGTTAGGAAGTTAGAGAAAACGTACTAGAAATTGATTCACCTCCACATGTTACTATGAATACAGATGTTTTTTGCTAAGAAGATCAAAATGACTCAAATGATTAAGAACTCTTAGACTCGAGCCAGTTCTAGTGGGGGAGGCCCAATGGACAAGCACTAAATTTATTTCAAGATATAAGACCACCTCAATTTTCTAGAGAATGTCCGATAAATACTGAAAACTGACTGCTGAGAATGGAAAAGAGTCTAGGAGACAGATGCAGGACAAACTCACTATGATTTCAGGGTATACTCCCCAGTTAATT
>NW_018187832.1:0-320 GCF_001263595.1 Phalaenopsis equestris
TTTTGACATCTCAAAGTGGGTTACATTCATAAGACACGGACAATGGAAGCTCTTGGTATTCTTTGATCTGGTGAACTTGAGCGAGACCAAAAATCTCTAAATTAGTCAAATTCATCGCAGAGCCATGCAGGATTTTCATCACATTAATTTTGTCACCCGTCTTATTTTTTAGTTATATGTTGATTAATTTCAGCCCAATTTTGATCTTAGTTGCAAGTTGTGGAGTTTTAGAAATATATCTTGACAAAAATGGGTTAAAAGATACTTTTTCTGCGTTGCTTTTTTCATGTTCTCCAAGTTAGCGATCTTCTCACTGCCTT
>NW_018187833.1:0-320 GCF_001263595.1 Phalaenopsis equestris
GTTTTTCCATCAGGGCAGACCTTGAACACAACCCCAACAAGTAGATGTAAGAGGTGGCTATTTACTGGTATAAGCTTTTGTGCAAGACAGAACAATTTCAAATATATAAAGCAAATTATTCAATTAAATGGCTGATTAGGCATATATAATCATTCCTTAATGTTAAGTCCATAGAAAATTCACCAAGAAGCATGCATAATTTAAAATAATTATAATCATTGCTATTGCCTTCATCACCATAGCAGTGGTGACTGCAGTCCGTCACCATTTCTGGCCAGTACTATAAAACTGATTATAGAATGCCTAATTCAGCTGATTTT
>NW_018187834.1:0-320 GCF_001263595.1 Phalaenopsis equestris
ATCTGGTTACTTTTCTTGTCATCTCCTATTGTGGGTCCACTTCAGGAGCTCCAAAGAGTTGTTTCAATTATAATATTGAGATATTGGCATTAAGTTTATGCAGAGAAGCATTGACATGCTTACCTTCTATGAAAGGATAGGGTGATGCATTATGAAGTAGATGATTTGCCTCCATTAATTTAACTTGGTGATCAAATATAAAAATGGGCACCAACAAAACAGACAATATAATATCTGAATAACCTTTTAACATTTTTTTGTTTTAGTAGTATAATGTAGGTAGAATCTTTACTACATAAAGACTGCTAGAAGCACTGTTA
>NW_018187835.1:0-320 GCF_001263595.1 Phalaenopsis equestris
AAAGTGCTTCTGATTGGATGGCTACATGTAAACTATCAGATTACTTGTGCCGGGTGATATACCGCCGATTGAAGCGCACAATTGATACCACTGAATGGACATTAAGAGCCGCTTGAAGTTAGATGAAAAATGATTAACTTTGTTATAGTCATCGTTTGGTTTGATATAGTTAGAAACCAACATTGATTTTAAAGTACACAAACTTTCTCAAAACTTCCAGCAATGATGATTTTATTTTACCCTAAAAGATGAGGAAATCAAATCCTCATTTTCTTAAACATATTTTCAAATTACAAGCGACCAAATGAGGTCTAAGACAA
>NW_018187836.1:0-320 GCF_001263595.1 Phalaenopsis equestris
CCATGAAATATAAGAAATCTAAAGACAATCAATTCGTAAGTGGTTTTATAAAGCTCCACTTCTTTTAAAAAAATTATTCCACATCTAAGATTTCCTTTTAAGAAAATATTGCAAAATAAACAAAAATAAAATACACTTAAGAGTGATCTTATTTGATAAACTATAAGCATTAAAATTCTGAACATTAAAAACACAAATATTAAAGATGATATTTAAGGATTTAACAGGGCTTTTTGTTTTTTCTTCACACTCTTCTCTCTTTGTAATGAAGGAAATATTACATACGTCGAATGTATGTACGCCCAACGACGCACATGCGA
>NW_018187837.1:0-320 GCF_001263595.1 Phalaenopsis equestris
ATAAAAGAGAAAACACTTATGGAAGATGCAGACAACAGTAACGAGTTAAATTTAAATATACTACTTTAATGCATTTAATTAGTGACTCGTTCATTTTGTTAATAGCTAGTTATAGAAATTGAACATCGAAATTTTATTTCTCACCGTTCGACCATTCGTTGTTACTTACAATCCTTTGGTTGGGTCATGACAAAAGTAGTATTAGAGACCATTATTTAGGATTAATTAATTGAATCTTGATGAAAGAGCCAATAGGATAATTAAAAAAAAGTTTAAATAATATTAAAAATTAAAGTTAACTCAAAATTAATATATATATA
>NW_018187838.1:0-320 GCF_001263595.1 Phalaenopsis equestris
TGTTGAACTCATTTTTGGTGAAGTCTGTTATCCTCTATAGAGCCTAAGATCTAGCCATAAGACTTCCTTATTGACTCTCCTAGAGAACTAGCAGTGGGATCCACAACAACTAGAAATTCAAACTACTTCTTGACTCTTTGTAGTCTCATGTGTGACATCATAAATCCTCAACACTTGATTGAGTTGAATAAATGCCAACACATTAAACCTCAAGATAAGCGCACCAAAGGGTTGAGTGATGCCTTAAGGGGACTATTTTGACTCAGAACCCATCTCTTTAAAATTCCACCTATATTACAATTCACACACGTGCACATACC
>NW_018187839.1:0-320 GCF_001263595.1 Phalaenopsis equestris
TTGTTGTTGTTGTTGTTGTTGTATAGCCAGGGTTGAGATCAACATTTCTGAACTTGTTGGCTGCCTTCAAATGATTGAAACTAAAATTCCTATAATCTTCACAGATAGAGAATAGCATGAACCATAGTAAAGGCAGTGCCAGTGTGCGAACTTGCTCTAGAATTTGGTACAAATGATTTTTGACTTGTCCACTATATTGAAATAGTGGGCAAAAACCTGCAAGTATAAAATGGCATACCCAACATACAATGAGGTTTCCTTTTCGTGTAATGGCGAAGACTGATTACTATACTATCTCCGCTACGAATCAAATGTTCAAT
>NW_018187840.1:0-320 GCF_001263595.1 Phalaenopsis equestris
TGTCAAACTTTTTTGCAACAAGTTTGTCCTTGAATCTCTCAATACTCCCACCAGCATTGTATATGACGTTGAACACCCCATTGTATACAAGTATCTTCTTATCCTGAGAGAGTTTAGTAAAAATCCATGTGTCATTATACTATAGTGCTTGAATCTCCTCTTTCACTGCTTTCCTACATTCTAGATTTTCAAACATGAATGGATTTAGGAATTTGTACACTATCAAGGTTAAATACAAACGCTTTATACGCTGAAGATAGCTTCTCATAAGCTACATACTACTGAATTGAGTATCTAGTATCACTTTCATTATCATTAGT
>NW_018187841.1:0-320 GCF_001263595.1 Phalaenopsis equestris
AAAAAAAAAAAGTTGGTCAGGCTTCGCATATACACATATAATCCTATTGTTATACATCAAAGTAGAAAACCTAGAGTTAAGGTACAATGCACAAACTTACTGCGCCCTGTCCTTGTAATGTAATTCTCACATTAAGTGCCTCAGAAACCATGTCTGTAACTTATTTCTACTACAGACTCCCCTATGCACTCTGAAAGGTACATAATAAAATCTAAGAAAATCTCAACTTGCTTGAAAACCAAATTAGCATAAAAGCTACCTATATGCAACATGGTGAACTATCCTCAATGGGAGGAGAACTTAAGAACACCTACAGAAAA
>NW_018187842.1:0-320 GCF_001263595.1 Phalaenopsis equestris
TTAGGCACATGAGGATGACTGGGGGCTTGTATCATACTCTCCAACCATTCTTTGTCTTATATTGGATGAATCTATAATCTATGTGAGTTAGAATCATGTTAAGTTGTCCCCTTACGGCTTTTTTCTTAAGCTTCTCCCTTTTTAATGAAGTAAGTTTGGGATTGGCATGTTCTCTCATTGTTTTATTTCAAATTATTCTCTCTATTATTTTTAAATTATATTATTCTCTTAACAATGTTGTGCTTACTATAACATCTTAGGCTGCCATCTTTATTAGTCATGCCTAACGAGTGTTTTTCTGTTGAGGGACCATTAAAAAA
>NW_018187843.1:0-320 GCF_001263595.1 Phalaenopsis equestris
GTAGGACATGAAATTATTTTTGGTAGTTAGCAGAAGATCCTTTAGTTGTTGGATATGTGGATTCAGAATATGTAGCTGATTTGGACCACAAAAAACCTACAACTAGATATGTTTTTATTCTTGGTGGGGGGACTATATGTTGGAAATCTATAGTTTAGTCTATTGTGGCATTATGTACAAATGAAGTTGAATACATGACAATAGTTGAAGGTCCTAAAGAAGCCTTATGGCTTACTGGTCTAATAAATGAACTGGTGTTGAGCAAAGTGGAGTTCAGTTGAATGTGACAGTCAAAGTGTCATTTATCTAGCTAAAAATTA
>NW_018187844.1:0-320 GCF_001263595.1 Phalaenopsis equestris
ATAACTGCAAACTAATTTAAGTTTGAGCCAACACGACCAGATATTATAGCTTCCAATAAATCCTGAAACGGTGCAGAATGCCAGAGACAAGCGCCCAGAATAGGATTTGAGCGAAGATAACATAGAGGAGAATGCCCGCCCTTCTTGAATGCCAGACATTGATAAATATGTGCTTCTTAATCCAATAAACCTATACGCAAAAATTTGCATTTCTCAGTGTAATGTGATTGGGAAAAGTGATCCATGTTTTGCTGATATAAAACACATGCATACCACCGAGTTCCGACGTATTTACATATCTAACACCTAAATTTTACTTT
>NW_018187845.1:0-320 GCF_001263595.1 Phalaenopsis equestris
AATATATTTATAGACCAATAGGAGGAAAAAAACATAAATGAAGGGTCAACCGACCCTCTTAGACATTCCAAGCCACTCGCTCACAGGAGTTCGCAATACTATAGCAGAACTATAGCAATGATTACAAACGTCCCTTGGGTCACTCCCACGTCGCTCAAATAGAAGCAACATCAAGTAGCAAGCACTAGGAGCCTACTTAATCTGGATAGAAAGTGTGAGTCACCCGCTCTTTGAACCATGCTCAAATACAGTATTTAGGACCAATGAGAGCTACAAACTACATTATTAATCTTGATAGAACTATTCATCTTTAAAACCAC
>NW_018187846.1:0-320 GCF_001263595.1 Phalaenopsis equestris
CATTCCAATTATAATGTAAATATGATATCAATTAGCACATTAATTGTATTAAAGATGGTTTCCATAATAATCCTCCTTTTTCATAACTATGCAAGTAGGTTCCTACAAATAGGGAGCCTAACGGTGAATAAAGGGACTTCTTCCCGTGCTCCTCCAGAGAATTCTTTCTGCACTTGTCTCTCTCCCTCCCTCCCTCTCTCTCTCTTTCATTCTCATTTTCTTAGCTTTAATTCTCGGGGTATGTGTTCGTGAAAGATAATTTGGGATTCAACACTTTAAAAGGTGGTTCGATGAGCATGTTGATCTCACTTTTGGTTGAG
>NW_018187847.1:0-320 GCF_001263595.1 Phalaenopsis equestris
TATTCATGTGAGAAAAGCATTATTCAAAATTCACACTTACTATTCTACACAGTTGCCCTTCCAAAAGCTAGTTTGGCTCTGTGAACATTTTCATACATATAATCAGTAGAGAAGTGATGCATTTGAGATAAGCTGACCAGATTTCAACCTTTCTGTTATAACCAGGAAGAGTTACTTTTGGAGCATTTTGGCGAACTGATTAAATTTGTCAAGAACCGGGCATGTAAGTTCAATTCTCTCATCTACATAATACATATTTTGAAGATTTACATACATACCACTCAATCTTATGTATTTGCATATCTAACACCTAAACTTCA
>NW_018187848.1:0-320 GCF_001263595.1 Phalaenopsis equestris
TGCTATCATAATTTTTTATTTTTTTATTTAATAGAAAGAATATTAAAGGGATTTTAAGACCGAAATTCTTTATCAAAAGGGTCAACCAACAAAGTGTGATGTAATTGCCAGAAAATCCTTATTAACAAATAATATTTTCAGGTCATGCCTCCCTTCACAAATTTTAAACACTACATTCAGTGAAGTCCAGGTAACACTTGACAAAATAAACTTTTTTCATATAAATATTTATAGTAAAATCAGCGGCGACGCATGTGCTGACGACCCTCTTGGCAGCAATATTTATATCCATTCTCCCAAAATTATATATATATATATAT
>NW_018187849.1:0-320 GCF_001263595.1 Phalaenopsis equestris
TTGAGTTAATTAGATGTAAACATAAAGTGGTACAAAGTAGACTTTTACAGAAAATGAAATCTGGAAGAATTAAGGCGTTGGCGCAAAATGCACCAAATTGGTGCATGATGTGCCAGTTTATGGAGAGTTAGCGCATAATATGCCAGATTTGGTGCATGATGCACCAAATTCTTAAAAATGTCAGATTGCCTAAAAAACTGCAAAATTGGACAAATAAACTCCATTTTTACTGCTCGGGTCGTCTCCTACGTCTAAACTTTGACCTAGGGCTTTACATTGGGCGCAATAGAGAAGATTTTGGAGGCTAAAAATCATAGATT
>NW_018187850.1:0-320 GCF_001263595.1 Phalaenopsis equestris
TTTTTTTTTTCAGCTTTTGGTGACACAATTTTTATTTTTTTTTTATTTTTTTTTTGACATGTTCTTGTTTTATTTTTTTTTTATATTGTTTCATGATGTATGTCATTCTGCTTCAATTTTTTTTATTCTATCAGCCTTTATCAATATGTTTAAATTATTTTTATTTATTGTACACAAAAATGCGTCCGCATGAATCTCAAAGTAGATGGACGATTCAAGAATGATGTACAACCGATCGGACGAAGCAATAGACGACGTTTCAAGATGAGCGGCGATGGAAATCCCTTCTTAAGCGATCGACAAAAGACGACAAACAAAAA
>NW_018187851.1:0-320 GCF_001263595.1 Phalaenopsis equestris
TTTTCAGGGGGGAATCAGGTGGGGAGAGGAATGAAGCTGACCATCCCGGGTTCAAGAAGTGGACAAATCAAAGCGCAGAGGCAGAACAGCAAATTCGCCATTGTGTTCCATTAGGGCTAGGGTTCGCTGTTCCCTCTTCTCACAAGGTTTATCAATCTATCTTCTTCCTCGGACGAGGTGGTTTGCAAGTTTTGATCGATGGTTACATGGAGCTCTCTATCCGCTCAACCCACGTAGCCTTTTTTCTCGCGCTCTCTCTGGCTTTGTATTTTTCCTAATTTTAAAAAATAAATTAATATTTTAAACTTATTTTTATAGAT
>NW_018187852.1:0-320 GCF_001263595.1 Phalaenopsis equestris
ATGAAAAGTTAAAAAAAGAACTTTTAAAGGTCCACATGTTAATCACTTGGATCGAGGTTATGGATTGCCCTCTTTAGATCATTGGGATGGTGGCTTCTACCCAAAGTTGGAATTACAAAACACACAGTCCAGCTCTGAGGCCCCACCTTTACTAATGTTTTACTCTTAGCTCTAGTTTCCATGTGTGATAATGGAATTTGTTTTATCCAATTCAAACTTTTCTCATGATTTAAAACAAAGTTTTCTCATATTGAATTTTCTCATAATTTGTTTAAGTTTCATAATTTTGCTTAAATTTTCTACATTTCATTATATTATTG
>NW_018187853.1:0-320 GCF_001263595.1 Phalaenopsis equestris
ATTTGTGACCTATGAAAAATTATCATCCTCTTACAGATATTTTGTTCAGGACTTGGTAACGTGTAAGTCCCAAATTCAATCCAAAGGGCCTTATCTATTCCTTCTTAGAAAAAAATTGTGGAAGAAGAGATTCTTTCCCTTGAAAGGAATGGTACCTGGATCATAACAACTTTGTCACATGGGAATAGAACTGTAGGGTGAAAATGAGTATTCATTGTCAAATACAAAGTCGATGGGAGCACAAAAAGGTTCAAGGATAAACTTGTAGCAAAAATGTTCACTCAGTTTTATAGGATCAACTACCAGAAGACATTTGCACC
>NW_018187854.1:0-320 GCF_001263595.1 Phalaenopsis equestris
ATGTTGGGCTATTGAACAAATGGTGAATCACATTAACCTGATAGGTAGCGGTCTTCAACGAGAAGAGCCTGAGAGAAAACTATATGACTCTTTGTTGCATTATTAATGCTTGATTTCTGGTGAGGAGTCCTAAGGGTGTGCGTATGATGGTTGAAGATATTTGGGGAACCATATCTTTCTTCTGATCGAATATATAAGATAAGCTATTGTATTGGGTTGACTTTTTGTAGTGGTGACTCGGATGCTTGTTTGTCTAGTTTTAATATGCATGCTTTGACTTGGCTGAGACGATTGCATCTAGTCGACTTTGACTTTGGTTC
>NW_018187855.1:0-320 GCF_001263595.1 Phalaenopsis equestris
AATCAGACAAAGGATCCACAACATTCTGCTCTACCTGACTCCACCAATGTTCCCATTATTGTGATGCAACAAGAGCTGGAGATTGATTGGTAAATTTAGAAAGCCACGAGAGAAAAGAAAAGTCAGATGGATGTAGAAACTTCCATGGATGACACGCTTATCATTGAAGCTGGTAGCTCTTATTCCACAAGAAGGGATTCCTTGACCAGGCTTACTAAGGGTAAATCCAAACCCTCTCATCATGATTAATCTCCTATGTTGAAACATTAGTGGGATTTCCACCCCCCCCCACTCTTTAAAAAGACTTCAACATCTCAATA
>NW_018187856.1:0-320 GCF_001263595.1 Phalaenopsis equestris
AGTTGTTGTCAAGTTACTTGTAGTTCATCATATCTTTAGTAGATTGACTTTAAGTTGATCGATGTTTGACCATTTTGACTAAATGGTCCTAGAAGCCTAGGATTATTCATAAATAATTTGTAGCACATTTTGAGTTCTTTTCTAACCATAATTTTTCATCAAATTGTCAATGTTGATCATTTATTGGAATAATAATGCACTATTATCTTAGCCACTTTGATCTCAAATTATTGGTTAGTAATTCCTATATAATTTTTATCAAAATATACCTTAACTTTTTTATTTTATTTTACAAATAAATAAAATTTTCGATTTTCTAA
>NW_018187857.1:0-320 GCF_001263595.1 Phalaenopsis equestris
CCTTTTAATTTTAACAAATCAAATTCTCTCCTTATTAGCTCAACTTTAGGTATATCATACGTAAACTTACCAACTAGGGCCAGACGACAAGAGGAGGCAAGTATAGAAGTTTCATCCTCAGTCACAAATAGCGCACTTTTTTGTTCTTGTCCCTAATTTCTTAATGAAAGTATAATCTCCCCCAACAATAAGCGTATCGTGAAATCCTTGCGGAAACATTTCAGAGGTAGGAGTGGCCGAACCACCCTCCCCATCTAAAATAACACCAACAAACGATCGAGGTATCAAAGGCATAACAAAAAGCAAGAAAAAAAACAAGG
>NW_018187858.1:0-320 GCF_001263595.1 Phalaenopsis equestris
AGAGAGAGAGAGAGAGAGAGAGCTAAATTTGAATAATGATTGATTATTCAATGTAATATTTTTAAGGTCATTTTAGCTATTATTTGTATATAATCCCTTTTGAGAATACAACATAAGATCGTATCGCTTTTCTAATACGAGAAAATATTGTTAGAATGATATTTTCTTTTACTAAATCACGAACTTTTATATCGAACGGGTTTTAGCGTTAAATTCATAAAATATTTAAAATTTAACTCCCAAAGTACTCTAACACGTAAAAGATATCATGCCTTAATCTTTTATTTTACGAGAAAATATTATGTCTGGTAAGTCGGATG
>NW_018187859.1:0-320 GCF_001263595.1 Phalaenopsis equestris
AAAATGGTGCAAATAGGTGCACTTCCTTTTACTCTATAGATTATCATAACCTCTCATCCTTTGGTTGTTACTTAATTGGACCTCTTCTGAATTTTGCCCCTTATAGTGTAAACTCTCTTTCATTTGCATCAAATTCTCTACTACAACCTCTAAGTAATTTTTTTGATTCATTATTTGATATTGATTTGAAATTTTGGCACCTTAGCCGCTATGATACATGTAACCTCAAAGTTTTCTAGACTGATATATAATCTATGTAATTTCTTCTATGAGGGGCACTTGATGATGATACTTTCTAATGATAACAATTTAATTTGATC
>NW_018187860.1:0-320 GCF_001263595.1 Phalaenopsis equestris
AATAATAAAAGTTCATTATACTTAGCTTTCTTCTTTACAAATCCCTCACAAATCGTCTCCAAATCCCTCACAAATACTCTCTTACTCAATCCTACAAAATACATCTAACAACCCTCTTTCTTCTCCCCTCTAAAAATCTTTTTAAACTTTAAAACATATCATTAAAAAGCCTTCAAACCAACTGATTAACTTCCCAAATTGTGTGCACGAACTACTAAAAACTACCTCGTGCAATTGCTGGCGCCTAGGCTCCAGGCTCTATGCCGGTCAGGATCAATATGGGTGCCCAAAAAAATATTCAATTTTTCATATGTATTTAA
>NW_018187861.1:0-320 GCF_001263595.1 Phalaenopsis equestris
CAGGTTATAATATTCAAACATATAAAATGGAGTAAAAAAAGCACGATATAGTGATGTCTGGTGTAGTCAAGCGTGAACGGGGTGAGACCATGCCAGAACTAACGTGACTAAGCCCGTTTTGGGTATGACTATGCCAGGTTCTTGCATGACCACACCACTGGATATCCAAAAAGCATATTTTGGGCGATTGCTTGCCAATTTTAGACCAATTGACGGATTTGGAGTGTTTGGATGCCAAATTTGGACCCTTATTATAAAACATAACTAAAAAGAATTATTTGTGTCATGAGAGAAGGTCTTCTTCTTTGCTTTTTTTTTTT
>NW_018187862.1:0-320 GCF_001263595.1 Phalaenopsis equestris
TATTATCTTAATTGTTATCTTCATTTAATTATTTCTTTTAAAAAATTTAAATTTAATAAAATTATTGATATAACATTGATTCTCCAAATTTAACTTTCTAGTTTACGTTATTTGTATCATTTATATTAGTATTATAAATATATATACATTTACATTTATATTTTGTAACATTTTATTATTAGATAAACAACTGAACTTAAATAAAATCAAACCATAAACAACTGAACTTAAATAAAATCAAACCCTAATGGTTCTTACTATAAAACTTCTTTAGCTTAAAAGCTGATTTATTTAAACCTTATTATTAATATAATAAATTT
>NW_018187863.1:0-320 GCF_001263595.1 Phalaenopsis equestris
GATCAAACCTCATGTGATTTGGTTGAGTATCAAGCTATATTTTAGTTCTAGAAATTGGACGAATCTCGATTTAGGTCAGTTGGGGATGATTACCAGGAGCTGTTGGACCACGCATGTATTTAGTGGATGACCCAGATCGCATTGGATGGAGCTACGGTTTGCGAAAACTGAGATGCGTGGTGGCTAACACGGATGGCGGTGCCAAATCAAAATGCGCCACATGGAAAGCTCAGAGCATACGAGGCTGACGAGGCCACCGTGTGGATAAGTAGTTAAATAGAGAATTTTTGATTTAATTAAACACTAAAACTTTAAAAAAT
>NW_018187864.1:0-320 GCF_001263595.1 Phalaenopsis equestris
ATGTATTTATATCTTCTGTTAAAATAAATATAATGCAGCTTATTATGTATTGGTCAGAAATTTAGACTAAATGTTCAAACGAAAATTTTAAAATATATAGTGGGTTTTAAGAGGCATTTTTTGTGGGCATTGATTTCAAACCGAAGCTTAAAGTTTACTTAAAATAAAGTTGAAATGATTTTTCTTTCAGTTAATTGAGCCAACTATCAATCATGTTTCAAGTAATTGCAAATGGTTTTTAGTTGGTGATTGTTTAAGAATATATTTGTATCTTAAATACAGTGTAAGTAGACAATGCATTTAGAATAATCAAAAGTTAA
>NW_018187865.1:0-320 GCF_001263595.1 Phalaenopsis equestris
CTTATTCGATCACAGTATTGTCCCTTGCCTCTCCCTCACAAATTTTGACTTGTCTACAATCTCTGTCATCTCTTTCTACCACCTCCCTCAGCTCTCACCTCTTCAGTTCTTTCATGGCATCCGTATACCTCGGCTTCAGCACTTCGGGGATCTTCGAGAAGCCTTTCTCCACATCTGCTTTCCCTGAGAAGCTCGATGCGGCTCCCCTTTTGTTCTCACCATTTTCCCTCGCTTCCAGTTCTATTTGCATCACCTCACTTCCAGTTCCTTGCTCCCCATTCTTCTATCTCTGGTATTTTCCTCACATTTTCAATTTTTTT
>NW_018187866.1:0-320 GCF_001263595.1 Phalaenopsis equestris
AAAAGTGCGGCAAATGAAGAATTGGCAAACCAAGGTGCAATGGTTAGGCCACTAACGCTATGTCCAATCCTCAAATTCTCCTTTAGAATTTTTTATTTTTATGCTTTTCTTATGCTATCATAAGGAAAATAAGCTTTTGTTCAAGAGTAATGTTATAGAAACCATGCAATTATTTTTACGAATAGGGAGAAGCCAGCCGCTCGGAACTTCAATAAAATATTAGATCAGAACTCCGGATGCATCCAATTATTTTTATACTCAGAGAGAAGCCAACCGCTCAGAATTCCAATAAAATATTAGATCAGGACTCCGGATGCATC
>NW_018187867.1:0-320 GCF_001263595.1 Phalaenopsis equestris
AATAATAATAATAATAATAATAATAATAATGACAACGACAACAACCTATTCATCTGTATTCATAGTCATTTAGCATATTATTTGAGATGGAATGTATGCTCATATTTTTGTACCATATAATTTTGCATATTTATTTAGGGTTTGTTTGGGGTAGTTGCTGCTTATCAATAATCTGCTGATATGCAGCTGATGCAGATAAGCCGGCTAATCTGGATAAGCTGGCTGGCTATTTGGTTTGTGCATTTGGAAAATAGCTGATTTGCTGTTGTTTTTAGATAAATTATCATCTGCCCCTGTGCAATAGTGTTGTTTGCAACAGA
>NW_018187868.1:0-320 GCF_001263595.1 Phalaenopsis equestris
TATTTACATATCTCACAGCTAAACTTTCATGTTTACACATATCGCACTTTGGTTCTTTAAACCTATGCATTAAAAGGTCTATTTAACTTTTAAAACGTGATATAGTGCTATTTTGATGTGATATTAAAAATTTCAGTGCTATGTGTAAACAAGAAAGTTTAGGTCTGAGAAATGTAAATACAAAAGAATTTTGTAGCTATGTATGTAAACACCCCTAAAGATAAATGTGAGCATCATAATTCTAATGAGAATAAAAATTAAAAAAGGATGAACATGCTAGTTTGGCATGAGAAATTTAGACTAAGGAACTACCAATTTGC
>NW_018187869.1:0-320 GCF_001263595.1 Phalaenopsis equestris
TGATAAATTTTATTTAACATAAACTCTAAATATAGCCAAACACAAACTAAAATCACTTTAAATTATAAAAAAGATATAATTAATTACTTATATGTGTTGTTTGTATTTAAATAAATAAAATAATTAGATCAAAATTATCATTGTACCTTAATTTTTTATTTAAATAAATAAAATCATTTTAATTGCAATTTTGACCTTTTCTTTATATCGGAATTTCATCCTTAATTATATAAATAATTCACGTTCCGTCGCGGGCGGAGCGCGTGGTATTTTTATCGCGGGGTGGATTTGTTGACCTTCTTCCCAGTTGAGGCCGCCCC
>NW_018187870.1:0-320 GCF_001263595.1 Phalaenopsis equestris
TGTAACGCATTGCCCCAACACGTCATCACGTCGGGACGCATCGCCGCAACGCGTCTCGTCATCACAAGCACTACTGCAATGCATCGTCACGCAGTCACGTGTCGCCACGACGCACTGACGCAATGCATCCCCACACTACGACATATCGTCGCAACGCATTGCCACAACACAACACGTCGCTGCCTCGTGTCATCACATCGCAACACGTAGTCGTAAAGCCTCGCCGCGGCCCACACGTCGCCACAATGCGTCGTCCCACCGTAGCTCTTCACCGCAACACGTTGTCCTTCCATGTCGCACCGCTGCTTCGTACCGCCACA
>NW_018187871.1:0-320 GCF_001263595.1 Phalaenopsis equestris
TATAAATATTACTGCCATACTTGGGAGTCATTACTGCCTGAATCTCAATTTTGTACATGCCTGAATCTCTTTATTTATAATTAGAATGCTCAATATAGTTTATTATATACCAATCATAAACAAAAAATTAGCAAAAGAATCAGTCACTACTGCAACCAAAAGCCTAATTGTGTTGGAAGAAAATCCAACCGAAGCTCTCCTATAGATACAAAAAAGTGGTAATAAAATATTGCAACATGCAATAATAAGGGATGTAAGATATCTAAAGTATAAGTTGTAAATAGCACCACCAGAAGATAATCGAACCCAAAATCCAAGAT
>NW_018187872.1:0-320 GCF_001263595.1 Phalaenopsis equestris
GGATCTCGAGGTTATTCACTTGGTATGACATAAATCTTCCTATCTTCCTAAACTTTTTGTGTTGATCATATGACGTGTAATATAAGTCCTAGGGTTAAAATAAAATGACAGAAGTAAGCATCAAATAACAACATTTCTAAAATTTAAATCAAAATAGTAGGATAATTTAGAAAATCATTGAGGTTCCCATCTAAATCAATGGCATCCACTACTTTTTGTTCCTTTAGTTTCCAACATAACAGCTCCATATTCAACCCTTCCCACTTGACTTTCCTATGACCAATATTGAAAACTAAACTTTAAACTGTTGAAGATAAAAA
>NW_018187873.1:0-320 GCF_001263595.1 Phalaenopsis equestris
ATAACATTTAATAATATGATAATATTATTTTTAAATTGGAGACAGCGTATGTCATAAACCAGACCATTCTCCAGGGATACTTTTCATTTTTGATCACTCGGCGGTGGAATCTACCAGCATATCTTGCCACCAGAAGAAGTCACACTTGTCTGTGTTCTCCATGAGCACCTGTAGATCTGTCTCTCGTAGCTATGTGCTTGACGTGACATGTGCAGGGAACTCTGTAGTCCGCAATGACATAACACATCTCTGGAGGTCCTTAAAATTCTCGAGCTCTTCTGTTTAGAATGCTTCAAAAGAGAATGCATTAGTTATAAAAG
>NW_018187874.1:0-320 GCF_001263595.1 Phalaenopsis equestris
ACAGTTGCATATGACGCTTGGAAACGAAGGTAATCTTTTGCGGCGAGCTGAAAGAAAAATTTAGAAGTTCAACATTCAAGTAAAGAGAATGATGCATAAATCAAGTTTGCGATTCAATGTAGGCTAGGCTCGAGCTCGAGTAATTAGTTGAGTACAAGCACGAAGTAAAGGATTACAGTAGAGCTCGAGTAATGAGTTGAGTACAAGCACGAAGTAAAGGATTACAATAGTCACAACTTATTGAAGCCCCTTCACAAATCTTTGATAATTTCATATGTATATGCAGCCTGATATTTTGGCCATGCTTTCCATGAACCTTT
>NW_018187875.1:0-320 GCF_001263595.1 Phalaenopsis equestris
CACTTCCCGTTCGTCTTCTGGACCATGACGACGTTCGAGACCTAGGTGAGATACTGCACCTCCCGGATGTATCATGCTTTCTTCAGCCTGAACATCTCTTCCCTGATGGGCATAACCAATGCAGATGCCAAGTTCTTGACCTTCTTCTTTATCGACTGGATGGTGGGGCTCACGTTCAGTCGTCGATCGGTGACGTCGACCGGTATCCCTGACATTTCTGCAGTGGACTAAGAGAAGACGTCGTGGTGATTCCCATGCATCTCGACCAGTAGCGCCCTGTGTCTAGTATCAAAGTCTTGACTTAGTAAGAAATATTTGTC
>NW_018187876.1:0-320 GCF_001263595.1 Phalaenopsis equestris
GGTTTCAACAACGCAATGCTCCGTAAAATAGATCATTCCCCCGATTGTGCATTTTGCTTCCACATGTTTAAATCTATGGCAATTGCAATATTTTTTTGTTATGACAGACTTGCAAATTGGTTTGGTTTTATAGTAGCAAGGGGGGCGCTTTCTCCTCTTTAGAAACAAGATTCTGTAACTTTTGGTGGTAGCAAGTTGGCAAGAACTGACGTTGTGTTTCTGCTTCATCTTTATATTTTCTTTTTCTTCTCTTTGACCTTCCAAATCACGATCAAAGGTAACCTCTCACTAGATTTTCTCTTCAATATCCATAAGCCTCT
>NW_018187877.1:0-320 GCF_001263595.1 Phalaenopsis equestris
AAAAAAAAAGGCCATTTTGTTGTTGCTAGTCACACATGAAATGCGGGGTTTTAGTATTCCAGCTCAATGGTTAAGGAAAAATAAAAAATTTTGAAAAATGTTCAAATCTAACTTGTTCAAGAAAGACAAATCAGAATAGTTACAAACAGTTTTAAGAGAATTTGACCAACTACTAGCAACAAAAATGCCACGATAATTTTGTTCTCTAAATTTGGTAAGAAAAGGATGAAGATGTTGCGGAAAAGTATAATTCTTCCATGATTTTAATTGGTTAATCGGTGTCTTAAAGCGCAGCTCACCAATCAATGTACATGGGGGTA
>NW_018187878.1:0-320 GCF_001263595.1 Phalaenopsis equestris
AAGCAGTATTAAAACAACCAGAAAAACACACAAGAAATTTATGTGGAAAACTCTAGAAGGGGAAATCACAAAGCCACACCACCACAAAATTTACTATTAAATTCAAAAAGCTTTACAAAGTACTCACAAGTTTTTTCTTCACACTCACACGAAGGAACTTACAGGGCGCTCCACAATCACAAAAAGGAACTTACAACTCACGCCGGGATTCCATAAATCCTCATCTTCGACTCATCTTCTACGCCAGAAAGTTGTCGAAGAATGTCAAAGGAAGACTCAACAAGCATGCAATGTTCCATGCTCGAAAATTGGCTTAAAAT
>NW_018187879.1:0-320 GCF_001263595.1 Phalaenopsis equestris
TTTTTGCAGGGAGATATGCTAGAGGTCCCAGTTTTTAGAATTGTAAAACAAGATTATGGTGACAGTTTGCTTTATTTGTTGTGCCTTTTCCTCCCCTTATCTAGTGTTGCTCCCCCTATGTTTTTCGGGATTTCCTTAAGTTACTTTTTAGCTTTACATTGATGCCCCAAAAGACAAATTGTTGTTTTGTGTATTTTTGGAGGTCTGTTGATTCCTGTATTGAACCAACATGTTTATCGAGTGGATCTTGATTTTGCAACCTTCTCTTCATTTCAACATGTAGGGAGACACTAGTATCTACTTAAACAATATATATATAT
>NW_018187880.1:0-320 GCF_001263595.1 Phalaenopsis equestris
AAAAGCAGATCCATGGATTGCGTACGTCACCGCTGACATCATTTTCATCGAATTATTATATTAATTGCAAGGGTTGCATCAAGGTTGAATAAAGAAATCATTGCTAAGAGTAGAAATTTCATTTCTTATCATCAAAGATACGAAGAATATAAAATGAAGTTGGACAATCTTCGACGACCAATTAGAGCCTGCCAGATGGAACGAACGATTAATTTAGTTGGTCAGATTTGGATAATTCAGACAATAAATTATGTTAGGAGTTTAAATAAATCCAGCAGTGTTTTGTTTTAGGATAAAAAATAAATTTGAGAATGATTTTT
>NW_018187881.1:0-320 GCF_001263595.1 Phalaenopsis equestris
TTTTTGTTTTTTTTAATTTTCTCTTTCGATTTGAGCTTGTGGAGAAGATGAGACAGAGTGCTGAAACTAGTTTGATCTTTGTTTCAGAATTTGATGTGATGCGTTTAATTTATTATATGTCGGATATCAGCAAACATAGCTGAAAAATTAAGTTGTTAAAGTGTCGAATGGCTATTTAAAGACATATTATTCATTCTTGTAGTTTTCTTAGAGGTTTTTTTGCTTGTTTGAGAAGAGAAATTTCAGAAATCTGTGAAGTAAATGAAGTATGCTTAAGGAACTTAGAAAAGGTACGATTAGAACATTAATTTTAGTAAAAA
>NW_018187882.1:0-320 GCF_001263595.1 Phalaenopsis equestris
AAAAAAAAAATCAAACACGAACGAGTAAACATTTGTTCATGTTCAGTTCGTTTATAAATCAGCTAAAAAAATTGTTAACGAACGAATCAAACACGAGCTATTAACGAGCTGAAGATGAGTTGTTCACGAACAATGGGTTTTTTAAACAGCCCTAACTATCACCTTTTACCAAACACAATCAAAATTAGCTTAAATCTAATCTGAACAAAATTAGAACAAAATTCAAAGTAAGTTTAGTCAAGATAGAGATCATATGCGAAAAAATTTGGCTCATTTTCAATAATTATTCTAAATCATATTATAACCATATGTTCTGATTG
>NW_018187883.1:0-321 GCF_001263595.1 Phalaenopsis equestris
CGATTTTACTGACATTTTTTTGTGCAGGTTTGAATACTAATAATGCAAGTATTCATTAAAATAAAATAATTCAAAGGTTAAGCATGCTCAAAGAACATACAAAGACTTCAAGAAAGAACCTAGCTTACTCATATATATTGAAATTCAAAGAATACATGAAATTCGAAATTTCATGCTAGCAAAGAAAAAAAGGCTGAAGTTACAAGCTCCTTAAATGTATTTTTGTTCCAATTTTTCAAAAATTTTACTTTTATGTATTACAGATATGCAGCTTTTAAGGCAACCAAACCGAACATAAAGCTTAAGAAATAAGATTTTTTA
>NW_018187884.1:0-321 GCF_001263595.1 Phalaenopsis equestris
TTGTTTAAGCCTAATGTGATTAAGGCTTTATGTGTTAATTAAGTCTAATTGGAATTAAACTTAATAAATGTTTAGGTTGGCTAAGCCTAATGTAATTAAGGCTTAAGGATTTAATTAAGTATAATTAAAATTAGACCTACCTAGGTTTGAAGATTAATCAAACCTAATATATGTAAGGTTTAATTAAATTAATTAAGTATAATTAGGGTTAGCCCTAATTATGGTTTAAATTTAATTAAACCTAATGTAAGTAAGGTTTAAGAAAATGAATTAGATCTAATTAGGGTTAGACCTAATTAGGGTTTAGAGTTAATTAAACCT
>NW_018187885.1:0-321 GCF_001263595.1 Phalaenopsis equestris
AAAAACAACAAATCATACCGTCAACAACTTCGCCGTAACCCAAAAAAGCATCTCTAAGGCTCTGATCATCTGTGCTATAAGACAGTCCTATATCCCGAAAACAGTTAGTAAAACATTCTTGAGGCATTTACATGCATACCACCAGATTCCTATGTATTTAGGCATTGAACATCTAAACTTTGTTTTTTTACATTTTTACCAACCAACCATTTCATATCATATAAAAAAATACCACTGTTTTAACTTTTAAAAAGTGAAATACACATTTTTCATATGAGGTGGTGGCATATATGTAAAAATTGAAGTTTTAGGTGTTAGATA
>NW_018187886.1:0-321 GCF_001263595.1 Phalaenopsis equestris
CTTCACGAACTTGGGCCTCTAGGGATGAAAAAAAGAAAAAACCAGAAAGTTCCCGCCCAATCCAATAGAAAAAAACAGGTGAAGCAACCCGACCAACCGAGAAGAGAAAGGAAGATGAGAAAAAATGGTTGGTACCAAAAAACCGATCGAAGGGATCAAACCCGAGAGATTTAAATCAGTTAAATATTCGACCACAAAGATGCCTCATGTGGAAGAAGTTGGGAAATCGTCCGATTCAATACCCTTATAGAAATCTGGAGCCGGAATGGTGGGAGAGTTTTGGACCCTGCATCGCTTCGCCAACGTCCGACTCAACTGTCA
>NW_018187887.1:0-321 GCF_001263595.1 Phalaenopsis equestris
TTTTCAATATTCTATTAAACATAATCTCAAAGCAAACAATAGATCACCCTATCTAGCGACTGAGAAATACGCTACAAAGGATGAACCTCAACTAAAATAATGACAGCAATACAAACTCATATGATAACTCAGGGATTTAATTGGGTTCTCCCAAACCTTTAAGCGTCCACTACTTTATTCTTTAGGATAGGAACTTAAAATTCCTTTTCTTGAGAATGATATTCAAACTTTTTGAGGATGAGCAATACCCTTAATCGAGAGTTTTCTTAAACACCCCCAATTGCTCAAGATGTAATTAATTATATAGGCTTGCCCTTATAG
>NW_018187888.1:0-321 GCF_001263595.1 Phalaenopsis equestris
CACATTTTATTATTAAGCAACTGGAACGACCATCAATAATAGTGTTAATAACTCACACGGTAAAAGTCTTATAGGCTGTCAAAACTAATCATATATCCCGCCTGAAATCGCATCTCTCCTGGTGTTGCCCTATTAGCCTCTTATCTTTTCTACATGAAGCCATCACATGTCCCTCTTTGCTTCTTTCAAAACCATCACTCTCATCCTCGAAACCCTCGCGATACATTCAAAATAGGTGCTAGTTAGGAATGCAACAGGGAGAGTGCGGCTTCTAGTGACCTTAAATTCCCATTTTTCTCCTCCTTCCGCTCCTCTGCTACC
>NW_018187889.1:0-321 GCF_001263595.1 Phalaenopsis equestris
CAAAAAATATCATCGACATAGAAAAGAAGATAAATGATAATCGAATTATGCCTGTAGATGAGAAGCGAAGAAAAGGTATCAAACCATTGGCAAGGTGCCTGCTTAATAATAGTAGAGGCGTGCCTATTGAGATTGCAAGAGGAAGAGAAGAGAGACAGTGGCAGGAATTCAGAAAATGATGTATTATCCTCCACTCCGGATTATACAATACTTAACTATATATAGCTAAATGAGAAAGTACTAGAGATTGGTCTAGGCATAACCAAAATAGTACCATATGGGTCTATGTTGTGAGATATGCACTTCCTGGCATAGAAATGA
>NW_018187890.1:0-321 GCF_001263595.1 Phalaenopsis equestris
CTGTTGGTTACTAAAAAAGCTCGTCGGTTAACGTCATTCTAAATGGTGGGTTCATAAATAACTAATGACATGTGGCCGTTTGTTATTATATGCTTATAATCAATGGTGCAATGCGTTGGTTATAATTAAAACCTTAAAAAAATAATCTACTATTCATAATCGATGATACGTATTGTTATTATACCATCGGAAAATACTCAACACATAAGCTGTTGTAAAACCAACGGAAAATAGGATATTATTATCGACGAAAATCTAAGTCATTGGTTTTGTTGTTGGTTATAACGCTTTTTCATGTAGTGATTGTTTTAGTATCTAAAG
>NW_018187891.1:0-321 GCF_001263595.1 Phalaenopsis equestris
TAAATATGACCAACTCTTTTATGCGGTTTAGCTTCTGTTATTTAGTGTCGTACAATATATTCTGCATCTGAAATAACTAAAATTTTATCTTTTGTCATCTAATTTCAGCTTGGGCAAACTGTTCTTTAAAAATAATATAGCCAAATCTTACACTCCCTTATAAGGTTTCTTGGATGATAATCTACAGAAGCAACAAAAAGCAATGGATGACTTAATTTTGAAGTTACAGGAGATGTCAATGATGAATGAAGAATCTCAACTGATAATCGAGTCGCTAGAGATAGTGAAAGAAGAACTCTCATCACAGAAGGTATGAGCTTT
>NW_018187892.1:0-321 GCF_001263595.1 Phalaenopsis equestris
CATCCTCCTCTATTTAACTTGTAATCATTTTCTATGAAATTGAAAAACAATAATTATATTTCACTCCCATAAACTACAATAATCATATGATTATTTTACATTAAAACACTAATGACTCATAAAACTTGAGGAAGAACTAAAAATAAACAAGTATCGACAAAAACAGGTACATCAACACGTTCTACTAAAGAAATAGTGAATGCTTACTATATCATTTTAAAGATGAAGCATCCTAAGATTAGTAATTAGTAATAGTATATAACTCAGTATCTAGTAAAAGAATCTTAAGAGGTAAATCAACCTAAAAGAGAATGTTTTTAG
>NW_018187893.1:0-321 GCF_001263595.1 Phalaenopsis equestris
TCTAAGCGTCCTTAATTACTAGACATTGCTTTTCTAACCACTTTATTTGCATGATAATATTCAAATTGATGTAAAGTAGAAAAAGAAAAGGAAGAGAGTTAGCTGGAGTGTGGCCAGCCAGGATACATTGGACACTATAATTTCATGCAATTATAGCAGCAAGTTATAAATATAACCGTCTGGCCCGCAATTATGGCTCGCAAATCCTTCTGATGAACATGCTCTTGCTTAATTATCGTATCTAAATCTTTTATAAGTAATCTACAGACCTTGATATATGTTTTGCCCAATGCTTTAAATAATTTTGAGATAATTACATAC
>NW_018187894.1:0-321 GCF_001263595.1 Phalaenopsis equestris
ATGGACGGCTCAGATTTTTGTAAGTCGGTGTCGCCGCTTGCTGAAGTTGTTCAATTCTCCGGTTCTTATTCCCGTCCGCGAGAAATAAGTCTCTCTTATTTTTCATTCGGCGATGACTTATTTTATATCAATTTAGTTTAATTTAATTTAATTTGAGTTGAAACTTTTTTTTAAATTATTGACATAAATATCTGTAAAAGGATTATACTTGCTATGGGGGTTGTAGGAGTTGTGAATCACGTAAGTTGTAAATGATCGTATTGATCATAGTGGTGACACATTTTTAGGTTGCAGTTGTTGAAGTTTGAAGTTGTATGAGTT
>NW_018187895.1:0-321 GCF_001263595.1 Phalaenopsis equestris
TATTGATGGTCGTAGGTGGTGTGGTGTTAGTGACATGGTGGTGGTAACTGGTAGGTGGTGTGGAGGTGGCGTTGTGAGGTTTGGATGTGGTGTTGTGGTGTGGAGGTGGTGGTGTTTTGGTGATATGGTCGTGGTGCGCTATTGATATTGGTGGTAGGTGGTGTGGAGGTGGTGGTGTGTCGTGCTATTGATGTTGGTGGTAAAAGGTGTGGGATTGGTGGTGTGAGTGCTGATGATAAGGCGGTGTGATGTGCCGATAGATAGGATGGTGGTGATTGTGATACAATGGTGGTGTTGCAAATGTTTTTGTTTCTTTTTTTT
>NW_018187896.1:0-321 GCF_001263595.1 Phalaenopsis equestris
TTTGAAGTTCTCATCATTAAATAATCAAGAAAAATCCTATTTTTCTACTCATCCAGCGCGGCGCCACGCAATCCTTGCACATGTCAAGCTTTCCATGAAGTGTCTTCTAGCTTGGCGTCGCCGTCCACGCGACTGCCCCGTTAGCCCGTGGTTCCACTCCACCTCTTCGTCTGACGCAATCAACTCAATACACGCTTCATTAGACGGTCGCGGGCCATAGTCCCCAAAATCCCTATCTTGAGAACCATCCACATTCAAACCCTATTATCTCTTTCGATACTTAACCGATCAAGCCTTAAATCAATTCTATAAGCATGGAGA
>NW_018187897.1:0-321 GCF_001263595.1 Phalaenopsis equestris
CAATATAAATAATTAGGAGCTATTTTGACACTTTACTCAATAAAAAAATATTAATTTGGATAAAAGAGTTCACATCTTATTTGACAAATATAATTCAAAATATTTCATGCAAAAAAATAATAATAATGTCATGTATATTTTTTTATGAATGAGAATAGAAAATTTATTCATGAATAATCCTTTCATTAATAGCACTATTCATTATGGATACATCATTCGTTGAATCAGAATGTATATTAGTTTTATTAAATTATATGTTTGTATTTATTATCTTAGTTATAAATTAATGAAAGGATTATTCATCAACGAATTAATTTTTTT
>NW_018187898.1:0-321 GCF_001263595.1 Phalaenopsis equestris
TGTTTTACGAGTACCTTCAACAGAACTCTTCGAAAGATATTTCCTCATACCTAAGAAATTTTTAGAGGTCATTCCAGTTAGATTTATGTGCTACTAATGATGTGCTTATCTTGCGTGTATATCTAATCATTTAGGTTTGTCTGACATTTTTTATAAATAAATTTGTGGGCTATTGATGATTATGGAATGATTATTGTCTATTTAGCTTCTCTACTGTCCTTTATTCTTCACCTCTTGGTATTTTTCCTTCCCTCCCTAACTTTAACTCCCATTTCTTCCCAATTCTCAATTTGGCTTCTTCTCCTTCTCTTCTACTTCCTC
>NW_018187899.1:0-321 GCF_001263595.1 Phalaenopsis equestris
TTTATATAGCTTTTATGATGTTCAAGCTGCAGAAAGAAAATAACATCACCTCTTTTTTTCCATTGAGACAAGCCCAATGCAGTGGAGTATTCTTCTCCGTGTTAGAAGTATTTACATCCTGGTTTGCAAGATAAACAGAGACGAAGTTAGAAAAGATCATTATTTGCGTGAGTGATCTTCAATATAGATTGCTTATCAAAATCACAGACAAAATCACACCATATTTAAAATAGATTTTGCATCCAAATCCTTGGAGCATATTGCTGAATCATCATCATCATTGTCATTAGTTTTATCCCAATTATTTAAGGTTAGCATAAT
>NW_018187900.1:0-321 GCF_001263595.1 Phalaenopsis equestris
ACCTATGATGAACCAATGTATTATAGTGCACTGGCACCTAGGCACCAAAAGCTGGTGCCTAGGCGTCAGAATACAGAGAACCTGTCACCTAGGCGCCCAAATCTGGTGCTTAAGTGTCACAGTTACTGAATCATGAAATTGAGTGGTTTTCAGTTTTTCAGACAATTTTCGCCATTTTAAACCCCAAAAACTTCAATTCATTTCGTTCTTCACCATTTTAGAAGATTTGGGAGTAGAAGTCTTGGGATCTCACCAGATTTCAAGAATCATGGATTGAAATGCTTTGGCAAGTCTAACTCTTAGAGTCTTTGATCATAAGAA
>NW_018187901.1:0-321 GCF_001263595.1 Phalaenopsis equestris
ACATATGATATAGTATGTCCAGATAAATATACTTCCTCCAGAATTTCTCATCTCAAATTTCAACATTTGGAGCATAAACAATGCCTTATACCTTAATAAACTATCTTGATCTAGCACATACTTCTCTAAATTGCCCGTCTTAACCTGCTCAATAACTTTTTAAATACTATTATCTCTAGTTAGAGAAGCTCAAATTCTGCCCTTTAAAGTTGGCTGCACCATCAACTGATATAGTTGAACTATGTCATCATCACTAGAATCAACTATAGATAACATCAACCTCTCCAGATCTTTAATTAACTGCTTCTGCTGAGTAAATAA
>NW_018187902.1:0-321 GCF_001263595.1 Phalaenopsis equestris
TGATTATTTGCTAGAGAATTTATTATATTTTCTTTTAATAGCTTGGTTCTATTAAAAATGTAAGAAAATAAAAGACCATAGTGTAGTGGTTGATGGTATAGTTTCTCACCGGTGCGGTCTTAGATTTGAATCGTGCATATTGATCTGACCTTTCCCAAAAAAATAAAAATAGAAGAGGAGTTTGAAAGCAATTGCATAAGCTTGTGGAACCAAAATACTTTACATTCCATTGAGGATGCAAAATATAAACTTTTCTTAACATTTTATTATGTAAAAAAAATCTCTATTTCAAAGAAGCCATAGTTATATAAGTGTTTATAT
>NW_018187903.1:0-321 GCF_001263595.1 Phalaenopsis equestris
CCGACGAAAACAAGAGAAGACAAAGTAGGCAAAAGTTGGCTTCAATATGCTGGCAATAATCAAAATAGAGGAACATTCATACTCATCAGCACTGATTAACCAAATTTCATATTTCAAGTATCTGGCCTATAATTTGCAAACTTTCTTATCAATAGTCCTATTAAGAGTTACACCATTATTATTTTTAACCATGGTTGTGAAAACCGAACCGGAGGTCAAATCGGAAGAAGAAAATGTTCAAGGTTTACTGGTTTGACTGCAGTTGAACTAGAGGTTGAACCGGATAATGTAATAAATTATAAATTTATTTAAATATGACAT
>NW_018187904.1:0-321 GCF_001263595.1 Phalaenopsis equestris
ACTGAGATTCTACATTGCCTCCTCTCATTGATCCTAATTTCTCTAATTTGTATGAGCATTGTCTTGTCCTCTATGGGGTTGTTATAGATAATTGTAGTAGCCATTATCTTATTAATTACATGCAGAAATTATAAACATATAACATTGATATGTATATTACATAAAAGAATATATCATATAGATGGGCTTATTTGAAGAGAATATCCATGAAGAATGTCATGACCAATTCTTAGGTTGTCAATTTAGCTTAATGTAAGCAGCTTGCGTTAAACTTAGTAATTGCTCAAGTTAGAGAAATTACCCAATTAAAATTTATAGTAA
>NW_018187905.1:0-321 GCF_001263595.1 Phalaenopsis equestris
ATTTATCCCTCATTTTTCTGAAAAACATTGCATAGTTTTTTTAATCTCCGTTAATTAATAATGTATGAGTGAAAAAGGCTGGAGTAATTTACATACACACGTTTATCATATAATTTTCATGTATTTACATATCTAACATCAGATATTTGATATTTATATTTTTAACACTTTGATAGTAAAAAATTATGTATGAAAAGAAGTATTTCATTTTTAAAGATGTTAGTGGTAGTGATATTTTTGATGTGATGACAAAAATTTGATTGTTATTGATATGTATGACTCATATACCATAAATGAGACAGATCCCGGGGGGGGGGGGGA
>NW_018187906.1:0-321 GCF_001263595.1 Phalaenopsis equestris
ATTTTAGGTTAACCAAAGAGGTTTTGAGTCACAACGAACATCTACAACCAACCCAATCGAGGCCTCACATTTTTTGCTATGGTATAGATCACAAACACTAAAATCATGCTCAGTTTCATTAATTGTGAAGAAAATGTTAATTTCAAATGTATATAGCCATATGGATGTGTTCATCTCGATTAGATGAAGCTATATGAAAATATTGTGAGTGTTTTCGTTGAGTATCGAATGAGATTGAAGCATTTTAGTGTGGACAGTTATGGATTTAGAACTGATGGAGATGATGAACGAATGCCATCCATTTACATGTGTATTGATCCA
>NW_018187907.1:0-321 GCF_001263595.1 Phalaenopsis equestris
AACATGAAAGTCTTATGGCTAGATCCTAGGCTCCTAAGAGAAGAAGACTAGGCCTCAACAAAAGTGAGGTCAACAATATACTTGCATGAAAACCCCTAGTGTGTAAACTATAAACCAAGTTCTAAAATTCAAAACCTTTTAAGGTATAAGTAAACATATAAATTTTACATACTAGCCACCTAACACGTACCTGGTCAAGTTTCTTTGTCAAGAAAATAAATAATTATGTTAACTTCGGGTCGGGTCAAGTTTTTGGTGTCATTGTCTGTGAAGCTATGACAAGAGTTTTAGGAGAATTTTAGTTGAATCTGTAAGACTTAG
>NW_018187908.1:0-321 GCF_001263595.1 Phalaenopsis equestris
AGGGCAATATGTGGATATCAGTTCTATTTGTATTACCCACATATACATGCTGCAAAGTGTTCCAATCTGATTCTTTTCTAAGTTCCATCCTACCAATGAGGAATTGGATGAGATTATGGGTTTTTAAATAGTTGAACATGGAGTCTGGAAGATTAAAAATGCGCGATTGATGAACTTCTCTTTATCAAAACATAATGTTCATTCTCCAGCATGGCACTACTTCATATCCAGTAGATTATTGCCTACCAACCATTTCAGTCTGGTAATCCATGAGAAAGGCTCTTTAAACTACTATATTTAGATGAAGAAACCTATTGACAT
>NW_018187909.1:0-321 GCF_001263595.1 Phalaenopsis equestris
TTATAATTCTCAAGGCTAAAACTGACAGAAAAATGGAACCCATTGATAGCAAAAGGACGGTCTTTATTTTTGAACACGACAGCTTGATCTGAATTTTGTTTTGGTATGACTAACTTCAATGATTTGGTTCAAAAAAATTATGAACTTAAACAAAACCTCTTACTGACAATGCTTGCTTTCAATGAATGCCAAAAGTGATCGGCCCATTAAGCAGTCTTGCTAGATGTTAAAGGATGCATATTTGTCATTCAGCAGTACAGGCTTTATTGTACCTCTAGTCATTAAAATTATACTATTTTTGTACCCATGTTGCTTTTTTTT
>NW_018187910.1:0-321 GCF_001263595.1 Phalaenopsis equestris
AATAAGAATAATCTTCAGTCAAAAACTTAGAAAGAAATAATTCTGTAAAAGGTGTAAAGTCTCTTTTGATCATGCTTAATTTTTCATTATTTGAAGTATTTTGAAATATATATATAGAATACCCAAATACTGATTTCTCAAGCTCTAGGCCTCATGATGAGAGCTCGCGTCATGTGCCTAAATATTCGAGTACCTAGCGTCACTAGGGATCGAACCCGTGACCTGAGTAGACTTACAGTGAACCCCGCCAACCGACAGACCACTGCTTAAAGGGCGCGCGCGCGCGCACACACATATTCAAACTTCAATTGTGTCAAAATT
>NW_018187911.1:0-321 GCF_001263595.1 Phalaenopsis equestris
TTTTTTTTGAAAGCATCTTGCTCTTATGGCTTCTAAAATTAGGATTTGTCTTCAATTTTAAATTATTTCTAATAGTTCTCTTCTTTTACTTTTTATCATTGGTTGAAAGATTCTTCTGTTTTTAAGAAGTTTGGTAATGTTGTTGTTACCCAGTTTAATCTTCATACTTTCACTAAAGGGGGTGATGTTTTCTTAATAATAAGTGAAACTTTTCTACTTTTTGCAATATTACTAATATTTTTTCAAGTTCTAATCTCAAGATTCATATTAAAAATGGTTTTAATACTTGTCTTTTGAATAAACATGATAATTATTATCATA
>NW_018187912.1:0-321 GCF_001263595.1 Phalaenopsis equestris
GCCTAATCAGGGGATAGGTGGTTCCTTAGGGGAAACCAGAATTAAAAGAGTTGAGAAAGAAGTCACAACGGAGATAACAGTGAAAAACCTATTACTAGCAGAAGACTCGCCTACCTATGGCAGGGAGATCCATATGAAAATGGAGGGACGTGTCAAAAAAGACTGTTAGGTATTGTGGTGCATCGCTCTCAATCATCAGACTCTGTACAAAAGTGGGGGGCTTAACGCGAGCCAGGACAACAAAAAAAAGCTCGATGTGCATGACTGCACTTTTAAGGTGGAGGTCATAGAGCAAATTCCAGAGAGGTCGTGGGAAAAACT
>NW_018187913.1:0-321 GCF_001263595.1 Phalaenopsis equestris
TGATGTGATATGAAAGATTTGAGTGTTATAAATGTTAAAAATGAAAGTTCAGGTGCTAGATATGCAATTACATAAGCATTGTGTGGTATGTATGTAAATGACCCAATGGAAGATTTACATACATACTAAACAATTCTTATGTATTAACATATCTAAGATTTTAACTTTGACATTTAACTTCATATCATTTTATCTATGCTTAAAATGTGTATTTCGCTTTGTAAAAGTTAGTAAAAATCGTATTTTTGATGTGATATGAGAGATTTGAGTGTTATAAATGTTGAAATAAAAGTTTAGGTGTTAGATATGTAAATGCATAAG
>NW_018187914.1:0-321 GCF_001263595.1 Phalaenopsis equestris
TTTGCTCATTGAGTTATTGCATTTGGATTTTTTTTAAATATTTCTCTATTCCTTGCATCATTGCATCAATCTAAAATTATAGAGCATCAAACAATCAAATCACATTTTCTCATTTTAAGAAAAATCTTATTTCATTATTTGATTATGAGAGACTAATTTAAGCCCAACAAAATTACTTTTAAAAACATACAAAAAGATATGCGATGACACGAAAATAAATCAATGAGTGTGACTTTACAAGTATATATGCAACAAAAAATGCAAAACCCTAGCTAAGAAAAAAATATATCATGCATGTTATTTTGGTTGTAAGAAATAAGT
>NW_018187915.1:0-321 GCF_001263595.1 Phalaenopsis equestris
TTTTTTTTTTTTTCCTAAGGAGCAGTTTAGGATCAACTTTTGATTTTTTTATTTTGATTTATTTTTTACTTGAAATAAACTATGTTTGATATATCATAACATATTTAATTATTTAAAAAAACTTAAAATTTAAATGTTTAGCATTTTAAAAAAGTTAATTTAGTCCTTTTTTTTAAATAATAACTTATAAAATTGCACAAAATATACTATGTTTTAAAAAATAAAAACAATAACCAATACAAAAAAAAAAAAATTAAAAAATGATATGAATCAAGTCCTGTAATTATGATGCCAACAAAAAATAGATTAAAGATGCTTGAA
>NW_018187916.1:0-321 GCF_001263595.1 Phalaenopsis equestris
CTCTTCTGCTTCATCAAGTATATCCAGGTAACACGAGAAAAATCAATCAATAGAAGTAATAAAATAACGATAATCATTCATAGAACTAATAGGATAAGGTCCTAATACATTAGAATGTATCAAATCAAGCTCACTAGAGCTTCTATTCCTAGAAGTGATATAAGCACTGCTAGTGAGCTTGCCAAACTCATAAGCATCACACACCTATTTCTCCTTATTTGCCTTTTCATACAAGGATAAAGATACAAACGATTCAATAGATTGAATGAAGAGTGTCTTATGCGCATGTGATGTAGCAACAATACATCCTCCACACTCCTC
>NW_018187917.1:0-321 GCF_001263595.1 Phalaenopsis equestris
TAAGATTGATGTTATGTTGTAAGGGTTATAATGGATCATGAACCGAGAATAAATTTTGCAGTTTTATCAGACAGATAGAAGTTCTCTAGAACCTGTGCTAACTATTAGAGCTGTTAAACTTATGCTTAAAACAAATTTACTGCATTCTGCCTCTTAATATCTAAGACATCACAGCACAAACTCATCAACAAACTGAACAAACTCTTCAGAAACAAACCATAATTTTAAAGAAGGCAAAACTGCATCATTCTTCATGAGGAAAAATATAATTTAAGGATTTAGTGATCACCCAGAAAATAGCATACATTCCCAAATTTTTGC
>NW_018187918.1:0-321 GCF_001263595.1 Phalaenopsis equestris
AATTAAGAATAATGGCAAAGATACATTGTTGTAATCATCCTTTACACAAACTCCAAAAAGTTATAATAGTGGGACATGTTGGAAACAAGCATCCATAAATCAATTGATACAGAAAAAATTCTCTCTATATTAGGTGCAAACATATATAATAAATGGTCCATACAAGAATAAAATAAACAAGCTCATTCCCTTTAGAAGGCTTAAATATTCACTGCCACAAAGTAGAAAAATAGCAATTAACTAATAGTGGCCTATCTACTTCAGCCACCTCAATGTGACAATGTGGGACCGTCTCGGCTAATATAGAGTTATAGCCAAGGC
>NW_018187919.1:0-321 GCF_001263595.1 Phalaenopsis equestris
CCTTCGAGCAAAGGTCAAACATACAAAGAACTAAAGACATGTCAATAGAGGAGAGAACAACTTCTGAAGGAGGAAGAAGAGAAGCTCCAAAGAAGGATGTGTATGCAACCTTGTGTGTAGGTGTGTTTAGTTATGTGTGTGCATGTTCCATCTTGCTGTTCAATTAAACCTTATCCTAGCGTTCTTGTAGATGAAAACTAGGTTTATATCTCTTTAATTCATTCTCACACTATTTTGATTAATACTAAATATTTAATTGGTTCATTCCTCATCAAGCTTTATTTTATTTTGATGAAATTTCTTAGATTCATCATTGTATTA
>NW_018187920.1:0-321 GCF_001263595.1 Phalaenopsis equestris
AAAAAATATTACATGTAGAGTCCAAATGCGTTGGGGCTGTACGTATAATATTGTTGTACATGTCGTACACAAATGTGTATAGTGTGTACACCACGCAATCTAAATGCATCTGGATCATGCACGTAATATACTTTTCTTGGTTTGACAATAGTTTCTGTATCAGTATCACATCGCTGAATGGATTTTATTTCATACATGCTGAACATACTTGATGATGGAGAACATGCTACTATGTCATTGAAAAAGTAAAACTTTCTACAAACTAATTATTAGCACATCATTAATAAAAGTCGATTGGTTGCCACAACACATAAAAAAAAA
>NW_018187921.1:0-321 GCF_001263595.1 Phalaenopsis equestris
TTGATTGTTGTGGAGATAGTAGTCTGTTGTGAGTGCTGTAGATTGTTACTTCAGAAGAGTTGATTGACTAGAAAAGGCAGAGTAAGCAGTTTCGGGACTTGTGAACCACGTAGGTCGTAATTGGTTACGTAGACCGTAGTAGTGACGTCCATAGACTGTGCGGACCAGAGTCGGGAGCTACACGAGCTGTAGACCACATAGGCCGTAGGGGGAGTATTAATGACTTTCATAGACCACAAGGGCAGGAGTCGAGAGCTGCACAAGCTGAAGACCACACAGGTCGTTGGGGCAAGTATTAATGACATCCATAGGCCACTAGGA
>NW_018187922.1:0-321 GCF_001263595.1 Phalaenopsis equestris
GAGCCGACTAACAAATTGGTGAGGTGCTTACTTTTACTCGAAGCAACCAAAGTATCATCTATCTGATTCCTGAGCTCAAGCCGGTCTTCATTCTTCTTCTTCTTACTGGATGTGTAAACCTGTCATTCCTCATCTGATCAGTGGATGACCAGACAGGTGTAGGCTGTTGCACATCATAAACCCCATGTGCCTGAGTAACATTAAAAGCTTGCTGGACTTGATGAGGTCGTAGAGAAACAATAGCAAGGTTGCCACCAGTAACATTAGTAATAAGTTCTAGGACAGATGAAGTCTGTAATGACGCCCGAGTACCATGCTCCA
>NW_018187923.1:0-321 GCF_001263595.1 Phalaenopsis equestris
TATAAATAAAAATTGTTACTTTTGAAGCATTTTTTGCAAGCCCAGTGACATGTGACATGCTATCATAATGTTGTTGCTACTTTCGTAACATCGAAAGCATTAATTGATTTTATAAATGTGATCCTACATGGAAAAAATATTAGAAAATTAATCAAGGCTCTAGTTCTATTGTTTGTCCGCTCATCGGTCATTAAGGTACATGTTGTATCTTTCCAAAACTATTTATAAAAATCAACAAACAACATATACTTTTCTTTGCAATCTCTTAATAAGTTTACTCTTATTCTATATTAAGAAGGGAGTTCGTATCCATACTCAATA
>NW_018187924.1:0-321 GCF_001263595.1 Phalaenopsis equestris
TTAAAATTAATCAATTTGTGCTAACTCGCTTTCAAATTAATCAATTTGTGCCACCAACTACCTAGAAATGTCACTCAAAGGAAGGAATTGGTTTGTTTGGAGTTATAGAAATCAATGAGGATGTAAGATTTAGGTAAGAGAGAATGATCACTAACCTTTGCACTCCTACCTCCATGTTAATTATAATAATTCATGTACATCAATGCTCGTATTAACTTGTATATTGATGGAAAGCAACTAATGAAACATTAATTAGAATAATGGCTTGTGTATAATTAGGTTGATGACAAGTATAGGTATTCAAAATATGAATTTGATCAA
>NW_018187925.1:0-321 GCF_001263595.1 Phalaenopsis equestris
GATCTCCAATAGACACATGATGTTGCGCTCCGAAAGATCTTTTCACAAACAATTGTTCTAACTCAGTGAATTTCTTAACTAATCCCTTTGGTAAATCGACATACCAATCAAAAGCGATTCCTAATAGGCTGCTGACAAACTATTAGAAAAGCAAGGTTTAGTTACCTTTGGTATTGCCACAACTAGCTCGAAAATGTGCTATGTGTTTCCTGAGATTTCCAGTCCCGTTGAATATCTTAAAGTTTAGCCACACAAAACCCTTGGGATAGGGTATGACATTGAACTTCTCCGGGTAAGGTCTACTCTTTAAAACCAATGCAC
>NW_018187926.1:0-321 GCF_001263595.1 Phalaenopsis equestris
ATAATTCTTTCTCCATTGAATGTGAAGTTAAAAAAGAAAAGGTGATGAGAGTTGTTTTGGTGATATGCTTCGTGTTCTTAAGCCCTATTATAAATAGTGTTTAACGACATTTTAATGAAAAGGTTCAGCAAGTTTTACATATATACCATTCAATTCCTTTGTATATACATGTCTAACACCTGAACTTCAATTTTTACATATATTCCATCATTCCTATGCATGAAAAAGTGTATTTTATTTTCACAATAAGGTGTTTTTCACTTTTAAAAAGTAAAAAAAGTAGTAATTTTGATGTGATATTAAAGATTTGGGTGGTATAAA
>NW_018187927.1:0-321 GCF_001263595.1 Phalaenopsis equestris
AATAAGGTTAAAAATGATGTTAAATAACTGATTCAAGTCTTTTTTTGCAATGTGAGGCCACTATGACTATTTTTCTCCTTTGTTTCTTCTTCATCATCTGTAATAAGAGAAAATATTATGTTCGGTTAATTAAATGTGCGGATGGCGATGTGAATCATATTATATCATACATTCGACGGCGTGATGGAATTTACACCACGTTCTCGTGAAATTCTTTTTCTTCTAATAGGAGAGAATATTATATGTGTAATTCGTATGTGCAGATTAAGGCTCTGTTTGGGAGCATGTTTTAGGTGCGGCGCGGGCATTCGCCGTGACTTC
>NW_018187928.1:0-321 GCF_001263595.1 Phalaenopsis equestris
TATTTATTTAAATAAAAAAATCCCTAATTTCCTACATAAACATGCTGCACTGAATAGATCCTAGGCGGCTCCGAAAACACACGCGGTGCACTCTGGTTGGATGCCTCTTTTCACGTAGCTGCTGACTAAACCCGCTCTTTATGAACCGCGCTCTCATCCGGCGCAATCAGAGCCCTTCATTTAATACACATGCAATCCAACAGTTCTGCATCATCATCCCCAAATAGAGTGAACCCATAACTGTTAACCCTAAAACCTCAAGATTTTCCCCATTTCTCCACTAAATGACTTCAGGTTTGATCCTATGGACTCGTCTAAGTG
>NW_018187929.1:0-321 GCF_001263595.1 Phalaenopsis equestris
GGTGGTCAAGTAGAAGTGGTAATTGCTCAAAGATGTTGGGAAGTGTTCTGTTACGCTACCGCTGAAGTAGTTATTTCTGTCGTTAAGGAGTTCTATGCCAATCTTCTAAAATTTCATCAAGGATTAGTCTTTATCAGAGGTAAGTTGGTACCATTCAGTCCATATAGTATTATAGAATTAATTCTTTTGGAGAATTGTTATCTGTAGTTATGCCAACTTTGCCCCAACTAAAGAAAAATTGGACAAATTTTATAGATTCCTTACTAACAGTGAAGGAACTTGGAGAATGGGCGCCTAAGCGCCAACATCCGGCGCCTACGC
>NW_018187930.1:0-321 GCF_001263595.1 Phalaenopsis equestris
TGTAGATCTTCATTTCATTGAAAGTAACATCTCTGTTCCTAATAAAATTCTGATTCTAATAGTCCCAAAATCTATAACGAAATTCATATGAGACATATCCAATAAAAGAGCACTTGATATAATTTAAATCAGCTTACTCCTGAATCTTGCATCAATATGAACATATAATGAACAAACAAATACTTTCAGGTGAGATAGAGTTACTTTTTTGTCGCTCTAAGCTACTTCTGGCAAGCTTCGCTGCTCAGATAGTAATAAATCGTACAAAGAAAGAGAATACATCTATATCGGTTGTGTGATTTTGTTGGACCTCATGACTTC
>NW_018187931.1:0-321 GCF_001263595.1 Phalaenopsis equestris
ATTTATTGGCATATATGTAAATGTTAAAATTTAGGTTTTAGAATTGTAAATACATAGAAACTAAGTGGTACAAAAGTAAATCCTTTTCTTTTAATAGCCAGATGAAAATTTATTTCAAAATATTTAGTTTTTTAGTATTTTCATATTCTTTTAATCACCATGATAATTTGCTATTTACTCTTATAATAATTTTAATAATTTTAAAATTTAAATGTTTGGAATCAGCATCATGAAATTTATCAAAAAAACACTCTAATTTATAATAATTATAGAGAATTAAAATAGGCAAGATATTATTACTCTTAAAAATATATATATATA
>NW_018187932.1:0-321 GCF_001263595.1 Phalaenopsis equestris
CAAAAATGAAGGCATGGGGCACTCCAATCTCTGTGCCAAAGGCTACTAAAAAAGAAGAAGACAACATGCTCATCTTCTGTTTTCAATTTATGACCTTTATAATATGAATGTCATAGCAAAAAAAATTATACGGAAAACATTTTACATGATATAAAAGAAAACTATACATATCTTTAATGCCTTTAATAGAAGTCATATCAACACCTTTCTTTTAAAAAACTCTCCAAAGACTTTCTCTTGAAATATAATCGTTAGTTTTTTTTCTAAATTAACATGTGTAGAATGGTTATTTATCCACAAACAATTGCAAATCAGCTATTT
>NW_018187933.1:0-321 GCF_001263595.1 Phalaenopsis equestris
GGTGAATTTTTTAACTCTATATTAGGAGAATTCTTCGAAAGTAAGGGCATCATCCATTATAGCTCTTGTATTGACTTTCCTCAATAAGATTGGGTGGCCGAGAGAAAAAAAACAGACATCTCATTGACGTTACTCGCTCCATCATGTTTCACTATAATATCCCAAAATATTTCTAGAATGATGTCAATCTTACCGTCAATTATATCATTAATAGAGTTCTCTAAAAAATCCACAACATTCGTACCCCTTTAATTGTCTTGAGATCGCACTTTCCTCAAAATCGGGTCTTTTCCACTTTAGATCCCAATATATTTGGTTACA
>NW_018187934.1:0-321 GCF_001263595.1 Phalaenopsis equestris
TGTTCTCAATCTATCTTGGATTAATCTGATCTTTTCAGTGGCATCATCTACCAACTCAAAACCCATTGATCTTCTTTCACCCACATTTGTCCAAGATAAGGGTGTCTTGCATCTTCTACCATATACCGCCTCAGATGGTGCCATACCAATACTTGAATGGAAGTTATTATTATAGTGAAATTCAATCAAAGGAATGTGATCCTCCCAGTTCCTCCAAAATTAAGTCCACATAATCTCAATCGATCTTCTAATCCCTGAATAATCATGTTAGACTGACCATCATCTACAGGTGAAAAGTTGTACTGAAGTTTAACATAATCC
>NW_018187935.1:0-321 GCF_001263595.1 Phalaenopsis equestris
CTGAATCCCATTGGCGACTATGTTTTCTGCTAAAAAAGGGATACTTAGATATTGTCAAGTCTGTAAGAACTATAAAATAGAGCTAAAAAATGACATAGTCGGCCAAAACCATAAATGAGAGGCAAAAGACTTTTGATTGAGTACAACTGTCGAGGCAACACCAAGTGAGTACGACTGTCGAGGGAGAGCTTTCATCTCGCTCTTGAGATCTAACCCGGGCCCGCAATTACGCTGATCTTTATGTTCCTTAATATGTCAAAAACTTGACTCAATTTATATTTAGCGACTAGTGAGAACAAATGTAATATTGTAAAATTTAGA
>NW_018187936.1:0-321 GCF_001263595.1 Phalaenopsis equestris
GCTACATTTTGACTATTTCTAGCAATAACGTAACTAATGATAACCAACCTAATCCAGGTCTTGATTTGAATTCTAATAATAATTCCTAAATCGTACAAAATCTTAGTGATCGGGATATGGAGGAGGGTGCTGAAGAGGGCAGTTATGATAGCTCCGAAAGTGACTTACTCCTTTTGGACTTTTGATGATCACCTATCAAAATTAAACTTGATCCCTCAAACTTCATGGAAACTGTAGAAGAGCCATTTGTTCCAATTCAATAGATAATGCTTGCTAATCCAATGTGGAATTTGGAAGAGATAACAGAGATCAACTTAAGAA
>NW_018187937.1:0-321 GCF_001263595.1 Phalaenopsis equestris
AAAAAAAACTATTAAAAGTACAATTAGTAATATGACAGTATTGATTTTATAATGTAGACGACGCACGTCACGAGTTACGCCATCCTCCAGAGATGCTATCTAGTCTTGATCACTGTCGACAATGAAATCTACTAGACTGTTTGCCCACTGAAAGAATTTACACTTCCCCGAACCGTCTGCCCAGCGCGACACCTGTAGAACTTTTTCTCGTAGCTATGTGTCTGACGTGACGTAAGCAGAGAAGTCTGAAGTCTGCAGCAAGAGAGCAATCGTCTGGAAGACCCTGAAATCTTGGAGCTCATCTTTTCTGAATGCTACGAA
>NW_018187938.1:0-321 GCF_001263595.1 Phalaenopsis equestris
CCCTACCCATCTCGTGATAACCTCCAAAGCATACGATATTCCTGACGGATGTCAACAAAGTACACACCAGAAGTTACGAGAAATTAAAGGAATTAATTTGACGAAAAACCAAGAAAGGGCAATCACAACGATCGGGATAGACTTGTGTTGTATTTATAAGAAAATTTTAAAAAAAAACCTAGATTAGGAATGGAAAAATGGGTTCGCATGACAAGACATCGAGTTAAGAAAAAGTTCATAAGAGCAGAAAACAAAAACTTACAGGAAATGTAAAAATGCATGTCCGAGAGCTCCACCATGGAGACATGTTACACCGTGGCA
>NW_018187939.1:0-321 GCF_001263595.1 Phalaenopsis equestris
CTCATGATTGAGTATCGAACTACAAAGTCAAACAAAGCATCTATCCTAGGAAATGGATAATTATCTCTTGAGTAGGGCAAACACAAATTAATGAAGTTTATTTACATTTACATTTCCATTTGAGTTCAATACCTTTACCAAATTGGTAATCCACTCTAGATTTTAAACCTCTCTAAAAAAAATAAGTATAAATTAGCTTACCTACCTTCTGTTGATTGGGATCTACAAGAGCAGTAAAAATTGGTCTCATCTTCTAATGCTTGGTTGAGCTTTGGGTCAACATTGATTATGTGACATGTATCATCCACATTTACTCTCTAT
>NW_018187940.1:0-321 GCF_001263595.1 Phalaenopsis equestris
TATATATATATTGTTTTGTTTGAGATTAAAAATTTTATTCTTTTTTAAATTGAATAATATATGATACAAGGTAAAGCACTTAAGTTTAGTGCAATCTCTTATAATAATGTCAAATATAACAAACGGTTCAACAAGTGGTTGAATGATGGCGGACAGATGATAATGTTCATATAATAATGATTGTATAATGGTGGACAAACAATGGTATTCAAATTATAATAAGTGGGTGATGGTGGTCTGATACTGTAATTGCTACAAGTATCCACTAATACTAAACATCAGGTTAAATTTTTTAAGTTTTTCATATTTTCTAGCTCTATT
>NW_018187941.1:0-321 GCF_001263595.1 Phalaenopsis equestris
TTTCAAACGAACCGAACGCGAACACAAACTCTGTTCGTTAGTGCTCGGTTCGTTTACACCTCTAGCCTCGTGGCGTGCGAAACTTCCAATTATTGAAATTAATATATGGAACCAGCCGCAGTGCTCTTCATTTTCCTCCACTTAATTAATAAAAAGAATTACAGTTAAATAGTCCTTTTTCTGTTATAATCAGAAGTTCTGTTGGCCTATTAGTAAGCTTATTGGCACGGAAAAAAAGTATCATATCGACTAAGTGTAGGGCCGAAAAACACTATTTAAGTTTTAGGCTGCCCACCACCCCTAAGAGCTCTTTTGAGAGGT
>NW_018187942.1:0-321 GCF_001263595.1 Phalaenopsis equestris
TTCAACATAGATAAATTGAGATTAAGAAAATTACATATGGATATAAATTTTGTTTCTACGAGTTAAAGTTAATGTCAAAGGCTTCAGAAGGCTCATTATGGATGACATGTTCCAATGTTGTTGGTGAAAACAAGAAACAATATTAGAACAATACGATGATGGTATCAATAGCATGTGTTAGTCTATAAATAATGACATATGACACGCATCGACCTTGTAAGCAATTTATTGAATCAACGATGTGAATCGATGTTGTAGACAATGGTGGGCGATGAAACAATTTTATAATTTTTTCATGAAAATAATTATCATTTTCTGCGG
>NW_018187943.1:0-321 GCF_001263595.1 Phalaenopsis equestris
TCAAGTCTTGCTGATCTGAAGGCAATCAAAGGCTGACTGAAAACTTAATTTAGTATAGTAAGACAAACAAGTATCTTCGAACCAGGCAAACTAATTCTAGCTTATTGAGTCATAAGGTAAACAGGCCAATGGCTTGCACATGCAAAAATTACTAAAACATCTTGTAACATACTTATTAAGGAAAGGGTAAACAAGTAAAACCATATATTGTACCCCTTCTTTTTAAATAGGGGGGTCATTTCATGTGAAAGGGAAAATCAACTATTTAATTTACAATTCATTATTATGCAATTCTCTCCCGCTCTCCCCTCTCTCTCTCTC
>NW_018187944.1:0-321 GCF_001263595.1 Phalaenopsis equestris
TAATTAAAATTTTATTCATAAGTTGAATACAAGAATCCAAAATAGCATAGTTGCTTGGTAAAGACAAATTATTATTGACAATCATATCAAAAAATTTTGCATGGATAGAATAAGAGAACATAAAATATGAAATTACCAAAACTTCTGTAGAAGAAAAGGCCGTTCACCCAAGTGTTAAATAAGAAAGGCAAGTTTCCGTTATAATGGACTTGAAAAGTAGGCTCTTTTGTAATCCTAACAACCACTTAGAAAAGGCCATTCCAGAAAGCAGTAAACTTATATTTACTTTGAACCACAAAAAAACCATGAGAATTATAGCGA
>NW_018187945.1:0-321 GCF_001263595.1 Phalaenopsis equestris
CAGGTTGAAGAGGATTATAATGCATGAATATTGGTAAGCCAATTTCTATTTCAAATTATTAATAGGGTAATTGGATGAGTTTTGTGAACAATGGGGCAAGTTAGAAGGTGAATCTTCATTGTAAAAGTTGAATATGATATCTCTGGCAAATGTGATAAACCCACATGATGAATATGGCATGTAATGATCTTTCATTTGTGCTCCAAGTCTTGCAAAATTTGCCACTATGAAGTTAACTTCATTGGTGAGTTATTGGAGCATTAAAGTGCCTCCATAAGGCAAATTTTTGTCCTCTCCAACATAAACGACATTCTTATGCCT
>NW_018187946.1:0-321 GCF_001263595.1 Phalaenopsis equestris
TAAAGTAAACTTAAACATTGGGATCAATCTAAATTGAATGTAACTTAACTTAAATCAACTTAAGTCAATTTAAACCTTAGGGTTGTCAACCACATTTGAACCTAAGTAAATTCTAAGTCTAATCTATATTAGATTTCAATAAATTCTAAATTTAATTTGTACTAAACTTAACCAAAATTCTTTAGATCCAACTTGCATTACATCTAAACTTTAACTTAAAATTATCTATAATCTTTAGGTTCTACCTAATTTGAGCGTAAGTAATATTAAATCTTAAGTCCTATCTACATTAGACTTAAATCATCTTAAACTTTAGGTTCT
>NW_018187947.1:0-321 GCF_001263595.1 Phalaenopsis equestris
TATATTGGTGTGTTTGTTCCGTCAAAAATGAAAAAACTCGACTTCTGAAAATTTTCGGACAATGAAATTGGACTCGTCAAAAAATAGGGGGCAATTGATACGCCACCAATAAATTTTTGTCATCTGATACGAATCTCGATGCGTGAAATTAATCTCGAGGCAATCTTTTAAGCAAGAAACATTCAAACTTTAATGAAGAGTTATCGATAGCTTCGATTTTAGTAATAACATAGTCAGACTGACCGGCTCGATGAGACAAACCTAATGATATTAAAATTAGTTCAATCCAAAATTAAGCTCTGATCAAGTCATTAAACCACT
>NW_018187948.1:0-321 GCF_001263595.1 Phalaenopsis equestris
ATACCACTCAATCCTTATGTATTTACATATTTAACACCTAAGCTTTAGTTCTTACATACCTACCACCTTACCGATGCACGAAAAGGCGTAATTGCACTTTTTAAAAGTTATAATGGTGGTATTTTTTACATGATATGTGATATTTTGGTGGTATAGATGTAGAAAGCAAAGTTTGTGTTAGATATGTATATATATATCGGAATTGAATTGTATGTATGCAAATATCCCCGAACAAAAATAATATATTTACATCGGGTTCGCAAATCTAGCACACTTTTTCATCCTTCTTTTCAAATTCTCACTCAAATATCAAAATTCATG
>NW_018187949.1:0-321 GCF_001263595.1 Phalaenopsis equestris
GCTCTTTGGATATCTCGTGATGTGCTCGATTTCATAATAAATTTATTATATTTAAAAATTATTTGATTAAGTTGGTTAAATTTTATTTTAAAAAAAAGACTATTAATAAATTATTCAAAATTCATATCCATTTATAGATAACAAATGTTATAGATTATCATCAATTTTTATAAAAGAAGAATTTTTTACTCAATCTAATTAAATGATGATAAGATTTTTTTATCATTTGTTAGTGGCATTTACATATACATACCACATAATTCTTGTGTATTTACAAATCTCACATCTAAACTTTCATGTATTAATGTACAGATTTAAAAC
>NW_018187950.1:0-321 GCF_001263595.1 Phalaenopsis equestris
ATTCTGGAACGTTCTATTCTTCCATTTTTGTTATAAATACTTTATTTTTGAAATATTTACATACATACCATACATCATTATATATATAATATCTAAAATTTAATTTTTCACACGCACAAGCTTATCCATGTTAGGGGTGTTAAAAATTGACCTGACACGTCAATACAACTCATAAACTCAAAAAACTCGGGTTAGAGTTGACCCGACTGTTTTTCAAGTTGGATTTGGATCTGAGAATTCGACGTGTCAAAATGTTGGATCATATTCGGGTTGAACCTTAAAACCTAAACATGCCCTAATAAACACAAAAATTTTGATTGT
>NW_018187951.1:0-321 GCF_001263595.1 Phalaenopsis equestris
TTCAATCATAACTACCTCTTTCTTTGACGAAATTGGGTGACTTTTGCATCATTGGAAAGCTAACAAAATTTTATTCAATTCTTAATAAATATGATATAGCTATTTAAAATATTTTGAAAAATGAAATATATTCTGAAACATCACAATTTATGTCGCTATTTTAACTATAATTATCTCATTTCTGATGGAGTTAAGTGATTTTAATGTAGAAAACAATAGCAACATAACTTTATCCCCTAAGTGGGGTCAGCTACATAAATCTTTTTTCTTCATTGCGTCCTATTGAGTGTTGATACACCTAAAATATATAGTGTTTTTAGA
>NW_018187952.1:0-321 GCF_001263595.1 Phalaenopsis equestris
TTCCATTGTGAAAACTCATTTTCTTCAAACAAAAAATGAATTTTAAATATAATGGCTTGATCATCCAAACTTAAAATTTTATATTTTAACTACCAAAAATATTATTCAAAACTTTAAATATAATGTATTGATAACTCTTATTCAAAAGAAAATAAAATTTTGGGTGATTGAAATGTAAATTTTTAAATTTATATTTAAAATTTTAGGCACTTAATATATAAAAGCCGAAACAAAAAAAAATATTGAAAACACGAATATTTTTTGGTATGGTGGCCAATTTTTCGCCTTTAGCGAATTAGTGAATCGCGAATAATTTTTTTT
>NW_018187953.1:0-321 GCF_001263595.1 Phalaenopsis equestris
AACACTTTAATGATAATTTAATTTAACTCACAATCCTAGCAAAATAAGGTTGAGTATTCAATTCTAGTAAAATAAGGCTACACGGCTCATATATTTTATAACAAACAATCAATATATCATAATATATATTTTTTCTATTCATGTAACTCAATTTGTAGCTTTTTACATAACATTTGCAGCGCAATAAAAAAATATAAATTAGAGAAGTAAGAATAGCCCAATTTAAATAATTTTTGTTAGTGAAACTATTATAACGAAATATCAAAGCTTCTCAATCTAAAACTTCTCTCTCTATCACTCTCACCCTCTCTCTCTCTCTCT
>NW_018187954.1:0-321 GCF_001263595.1 Phalaenopsis equestris
GACAATCCCAACACATATTTTTTGTTTTTATCGAATCTTAATAGTTTGACTGTGACACGCATAAATAAATAAATTTGACTTATTTAGAATAACTTTTTAACTATACCTTCTAAAACTATCGTTTTGGCCACAACTTTATTGATCTTGAATTTTTTGTGATTATGAACATCTTTTTACAACCAAAAATGCCTAAAATAGAAAGGGGCATTTATACTCAATCCCTATGTATTTACAAATGTAACTTCTAAACTTTATCTTTTACATTTATACCACCCAAATATTTCATAGCACATCAAAATTACCACCATTTTAACTTCTATG
>NW_018187955.1:0-321 GCF_001263595.1 Phalaenopsis equestris
AAGTTCAAGATCCATCATATCTACAAATGTAATTTCTGGGGCAACATTTGAAATTGGAATGCATAAGATATCATGTGCCATTATTGTTACATCTGGAAAATTATATTGATTACCCCTCCAATAATCCAAAAAATTCAACTCGGTCATTGTTTCAAGTCTAGGCGCATCTAAAAAAAAATCTCAAGCTGTAACTTTATTTGGAATGCAATCTATATGAAAATAAATGTTACATAGCAATAAAAACTTAGACACAAATATAACAAGAACTTGTTGTATTAGAAGAACATCACATGTAAAAATTGAGATGTAATGATTGTTGAT
>NW_018187956.1:0-321 GCF_001263595.1 Phalaenopsis equestris
TACAAAAATAAAGACTCACACACCCACACACAAGATTCTCTTCAAATACTCATGCTAATACTAAACACCAAAGCTCTTCCCTACTTTTCCACTCACTTTTTAGGCCAGCCAATGGCTCTGTTAAATAGAGCTTTCAAAATAACCATGAATCATATCTAAAACCTCTTCAAAATTTGTCTACACTTAATGCACAATGTCAAAAACCGTCCCTAGCGACTAAGCGTCACCCTTCTAGAAGATGCATATAACTAACTAGAGTCTGGAACTTAGAGACATAGAACTTGAGCTTCTTTCAGCCTGACGCTTAGGTGCCAAAAGCTG
>NW_018187957.1:0-321 GCF_001263595.1 Phalaenopsis equestris
TTTGTAGCGACTCTCCTCGTCTCGAAATGTCATTTTATGCACATTATTCGACCACATCCGAAATGGATTATGTCTTAACTTCCAGCCAATTTTGGAGAATATTGCAGTCTCAAACAACTCATATAGTAGTTCATAGATCACCAAAATCTCTGTGAACTTTGTATCAAGTGTCTCTTCACTGGTATGCAACTTGATCAAGAATTGTAGCCCTGCATCCTAAATCGCCCTCATCATAGTCTTCAGCATCACCGCCTTTTCTCTGTCTCGAATACTTTGCAGTGTCCAAATCAGTCCCCAATAAACTCCACTGCTCTTCTCCAC
>NW_018187958.1:0-321 GCF_001263595.1 Phalaenopsis equestris
TTTTAGAAAAAAGCCCCTAACCACACTTATTTATTTTTATTAAATTCCTAATGAAAGATTTACGTACATGCCACTGAAGTCCTATGCATATATACATAACTAGAAGTCAGACTTTAATTTTACATACATGTCACACTGTCTCTCCGTTAAAAGGTGTGTTTCACTTTTTAAAAGTTAAGATGGTGAAATTTTAATGTGAAAGATTTGGGTGATATAATTTTAAAAAGTAAAGTTTATGTGATAGATAGGATTTGTTGTTGAGAAATTTAGGGCGAAGAAGAGCATAAATCGACACAAATCCAGAAGAGCACAAAGAGATTT
>NW_018187959.1:0-321 GCF_001263595.1 Phalaenopsis equestris
TAGGTTAGGTCTAATATGGATTAGACCCAACATTTAAGATTTATTTGGGTTTAATAAAATGGGTAAACCAAGCAATTAAAGGTTTAGTTTTGTGTATGATGGTTAGACCAAACACTTTTACTTTTTAGGTTAAGCCTAACAAAAGTAAGGCAAGTCAACCATCAGGTTCAAACTTAACTTCAATTAAGTTGAATCGAATTGAAAATTTATTTAGGTTAAGCTTAAATGAGATAAAACCTAAACTAGACCCAAGTACAAGTTAAACTAAACCCTAGAACATAGGAGTGTTTTCATGGTTAGGGGATAACCATGATGTTATAC
>NW_018187960.1:0-321 GCF_001263595.1 Phalaenopsis equestris
ATCAAATTATTACTTAACATCTAGAATTTTAGTAAATGTGCAAATATCAGTTTATTTCATGACTTGGGAATATAGTAAGATTGCATTTATTCAGCAGTAAATAGAGGTAAAGTGCTTCATAAGAAAAGAATGCATGATATGTTAAAATGGATTAGCTTATATGTAAAAGCTTGTATTTGCATTTTGAGAGGAGTTCACTTCTAATGGTACAGGCAAGGGACTTCAGTGTACTCGCGCGCATAGATATTTTTCTACCATCCCAAATAATTGTGATATTTTGATCACTATTCGTTGTGCCGAAAGGAGAATATCGGTCAGATT
>NW_018187961.1:0-321 GCF_001263595.1 Phalaenopsis equestris
ATATATATGTATGTATATGTATCGATCTATATATATGTATGTATGTATATGTAAACATAAGAGATACACATATACACAGATTACGGGAAAATTGTGAATTAGCAACAAAATTATTTCAACCTCAAAATTAGTGTCTGTTTATCGTCGCTCGCCTCAAAATTAGTGTATGTTTATCGTTGCTCGTGGTTCCGCTCCTAAAAGAATAGACACATATGAGTTGCTTCGACGGGAGGATGCTAAATCAACGTTTTAGCCTCATAATTGGGTCTGTTATAATTGACACTAAAATTACTAATTATTAGCGTCGACATTAGCAAACGC
>NW_018187962.1:0-321 GCF_001263595.1 Phalaenopsis equestris
CACACACACACCTCACACAATCCTCCCTTTTAAAATTCACAGTGCTGCTTGATTATTTTGGGGACTCACATGGGTGTTCATAAACCCCCAACATTTCGAAGGTTAGGACCAACATGTGAAGACTCCAAAATAAGCTATTGTGGGGCTATGAGTCTTTAGGGAGGCTCTATATGCTTTGGACATTTACCTTGTAATGAAGTACCCCCTCACCACTCCAAACCGTACATTATTTCTCCAAATTTAATTCAGAGTCAAACCTAGACTTCAAATCCAATTCTCATAAGCCAATTATGTCATAAAACACTTAGCACAACTTAAAAA
>NW_018187963.1:0-321 GCF_001263595.1 Phalaenopsis equestris
TCTCCCTCTTGATCGTCTCTCTCAGCCATCTCTCTATCACATGCTTAAATCCCTCTTGACAGTGTCTCTTGGCGTTGCCATACTACTCTTATGCCTCCCTCCAATCCCTCGTTTTCATGCTTTGTAAGTATGTGCGGTAACTGTCGATAGATTGGTTTGTTTTATGCGATTTTCAGCTCTCTAATTTGCAATTTATTGGTTAGAGATTTTTGTATGCAATTTCTTTCTCTGTTATGCGTTCCAATGGCTCTTTGGTTTACACTTTTCTCTGATATGTGATTTGCGGCTTTCTCGGGTACCCTGCTTGAAAAATAAATGAAT
>NW_018187964.1:0-321 GCF_001263595.1 Phalaenopsis equestris
CCCCCCCCCCGCCGATCATTGTCGACCATTACCTACTTTTGACTACACATGTCGATCGTCGCCGACCACTGTCGATTGTCGTACACAATTATGGACTGTCATCGAGCACTGCCGCCGCCGTCAACCACCTCTGACCGTCATCGACCGCCGCTGACCATCATCGATCACCACCAATCAACATCAACAATCGTTGACCTGAAACCGTCAGTCGACGTTGTAATTTGGAAAACCTATTAGCATTTTCTGGTCTGTAAGACAAAGTGTCTCTGTGATTATTAACATATAGTGCATTCTTACACTGGGTCTAACCCCGTTTTTTTT
>NW_018187965.1:0-321 GCF_001263595.1 Phalaenopsis equestris
CGACGACGGTCGGCGATCGGTGATGGTCAATGGCGGTCGATGGTGTTCGACGGTGGGTGGTAGTCGACGGCGGTTGGCTTTGGTTAATGACTGCAGGAGCGGTGCTGGACTTCAGCTCTTTCTTAAGGCTTCAAGCTCTTCATAAAGCCTCAAGCTCCCTCCCTCATTTCATGAGAGGGGCAGGGCTCTATTTATAAAGTTATGGAAGTAATTAATGCAAGAATATGAATCACTATGATCAGACGGTTTGAAGAACTTCTTTTAATCAGATTGCATTTGATGGGTGTTTAAGTATCTTAATGATGTCAGAATTGAGTGATC
>NW_018187966.1:0-321 GCF_001263595.1 Phalaenopsis equestris
TTTTTTTTTTTACATTTATCTTCAAGTATGTATGAAAGATATATTTAGCTTTATAAAAGTAGGATTTAATAAATTTGAAAATAGTACAAATTGTTTAGTATGCATGTAAATGTCCCTCTTAACTTATTTTTTATATACTTTTTAACAAAGAAAATATTAGAGCAAACCAATTAAAATAAATTCTAAAATATATATATAATACTTTCATCTTATGTTCACCACTCCATTCCATGTCATTTTTAGAAAAAAATATAGATATGTTTAGATGATATTTTAATTTACTATATCATATGCATCATACATAATAATAAAAAATAATAA
>NW_018187967.1:0-321 GCF_001263595.1 Phalaenopsis equestris
TAAAAATATATATTTGGCGGGACTGCTGATATTCATTTAAATACATATTAATTATATTTATTTTTTAAGATAATTAAATAAATGTTAAAGTTTAATAAAAAATTAATTAGTAAATATAGAATGACTTGAAGAAAATATGAAAAAGCTCTTTCAAAACATTTTCCTTAATTTAAAAAATCGTAGTATCATGTCCTCGAAATCCACGAAGGAGAGACTAATGAAATCCTATCACAGAAATGGCAGCCAACATGAATGAATATTGGCTTATTGTGAAAAAAGGTATTCATAGTTGTGATAAATATTGGGTGAAAAAAATACTTT
>NW_018187968.1:0-321 GCF_001263595.1 Phalaenopsis equestris
TGAGGTTCAATTTGGTGGAATATGGATTTTGAGGATAAGTTGGGGGTTTTTATTTGGATTTAGTTTGGAGTAGGTTCAAGGATAAGATAAGGCCAATTAAGAGTCCAATTTGGTATGGGGAAATGTTAAAAAGAGTTTAGAATTAAAAAGTGGGGAAATTTGGTAGGTCAAATGGTTCAATTTGATGGAATTTTGGCTATAGGGTCAATTTGGGGCATTTGAATTGGTCTTGGAATTTGTTCTTGTAATTAGGTTCAGTTGCGCTACTAATTAGTTTCAACTGGGTTTTGATATGAAAAATTTTGGTTTAGATTTGAAATT
>NW_018187969.1:0-321 GCF_001263595.1 Phalaenopsis equestris
TTTTTTTTCTCGTGTAACAAAGCTTTTACTAAATCATCTTTGTATATGCTTTGAGCCAGTGATCTGAGCTTGGTATTTCCTTTGTGCATCAATTGCAGTTACTACAGTTTATAGTCTATATTAACCCATGTATCTTATGTCATGGTTATAACAATTTCTTGGATGGATTGGCTTAATGGTCTTTTTCAAGTCTACTAAAAGCATAGAAATGTTTGATATAGTATTTAGCTAGATTGTGTAATAGAAAGGGTAAGTTCATCCTTGTCAAAGAAAGGTAGATCAAAAATGTGTTTTCTGAAATAAAAGAAGAAGAAGAAGAAG
>NW_018187970.1:0-321 GCF_001263595.1 Phalaenopsis equestris
TTTTTAAAATTGTGCTCTTATATGTGATACAAGAAAAAAAATATATATATCATGTCCGGACGGCTAACCATCACAAGTCTACAAGTCGCCCGCCATAATATGTATGATGACGTGACTGCCAGTAGTTGGTCGTCCAAAAATACGACGTCTTGAAAAGGTATTTCCTCACGATATAATGAATAATTACGTATTTCCAACCACAAAGTTGAAGTTGTTGATTCTAATCACACATCATATTGTTTGGGTTTAGTTTTTCTCAAAAGAAAAACTTTTCCTAAAATTACAATATTTACTAGGGAGAATTACATACACGCCATCTGA
>NW_018187971.1:0-321 GCF_001263595.1 Phalaenopsis equestris
TCATTATTTAAAAATTAGAAAATACTTGATTAACATTTAAAAGCACGATCAAAATTTCAACAATATTATCCTTAGGTTTTATTGCTAACAAGGCATGAGTCATTTATTTAATTTTTTTTTCTTTTTCAAAAACATTTTGATCTAAAACATTCAAGTATTTTCTCAACTTATTAGTAGTAGATTATTTTATAGCTTAGTAGACTTTTATTTAGGTGGGGTAAGTATTAAAACTAGTCTACTTTTATTACATTTGTACATAACTATTGGATTCTTAAAATATGTAACTTATAAATCATATAGTCATGGATTACCGAAAATAAT
>NW_018187972.1:0-321 GCF_001263595.1 Phalaenopsis equestris
TATCATATTTCACAATGCAAATTATACAATATAAGGTACGTATGTGTATCTGGCGAGCAGCAGTTGCTGGTGAACAGAGATCGCCCGAGAGTTTGTGGGAAAGAGAAAACAAAAAATGGAGATGTTAATTGAGGTGTCGTCTTGCAATATTATAGTTTAAGATGGGAAATCTATAAATAATAATATTTCATTTAAAAACCAAAGGAGCCTTTTTTTTTTTTAATTTATTCTCTTAAATGATTTTGAAAAATCAGTTTTGTCTTTTACTTATATGAGAGAGCAGTTTGATCATTTACTCTTTCTGAAAATCGGTTTTGTCTC
>NW_018187973.1:0-321 GCF_001263595.1 Phalaenopsis equestris
CAAAATTTTTAAGAAAGATTATTTTCACAAGATTTGGAATGCCACAGGTTATCACTATAGATGGGAGAAGTCATTTCAATAATAGAATGCTTGAAACATTAAGTCAAAGATATGGGATTAAACATCATATTGTCATAGCTTATCATCCTCATACCAGTGGTTTAGCAGCAGTATCCAATTGAAAAATTAAAGGAATTTTAGAAAAAATGGTAAATCCTTAAAAGACTGATTGGTTTGCTAGACTTGATAAAGCTTAATGGGCCTATAGGACTGCTTATAGAACTCCTATATGAATGACACCATATAGGCTCATATATGGAA
>NW_018187974.1:0-321 GCF_001263595.1 Phalaenopsis equestris
GGGAGGTGCTGCTGGATTGCTTCTAGACCTACTCTCGCTTTTCTTGTGTACTCTACACCAAGTGGTAACCTCTTCCCTTCTTCTCTTCTGTAGCCATTTAATGTGGTGTTTTCTTTCATGCTGAAATACTTTCTTACACTTCTATTTGGATGATTAAGAGTCAAAGATGAAGTTCTTGATCCTGAGTTGGTGGATTTATGGTTTCATGCTAAGTGTTTGTTGAAATGGCGTAAGGTAATCTAGTTCATCATATTTGCATGAAAGTTTGTGATGAAACATTTGAATCCTTCTCTTATGCATTTTAAGCAAATCCTTTTTTTT
>NW_018187975.1:0-321 GCF_001263595.1 Phalaenopsis equestris
TAAATTTATCTTATTATTTTTTACATAATTTCACCGGAAATTTTCTTGTTACTATGGGGTTAATTGTGTAGAGGTATTGTGAGCATATTATAATTTAAAGGGTGTTTGATATGAAGTAAACTAAATTTAAAGTATTTATGTAAAGCCAAAGGCTAGCTAACTAACTTTTAATATGGAATTCATCTGAATTCCATACGTGATCTTTGTGACATTCTTATAGCCTTTGTTGTCTTGTGTGATGTGTCATATATGCTTTTGATCTCCTTGCATTATGTGTGCTTGAGCACACCATTCTCCCATCCTTTGGGAAAAATATTGTGT
>NW_018187976.1:0-321 GCF_001263595.1 Phalaenopsis equestris
CGGCGGTGAAAGATGCCGGCGGGGCACGGTCTTCGTTCGCGAACTCGCGATCTTTTTGCGAGGCCCTTCAGGAAGAAGGGCTATATTCCTCTGACAACGTATCTTCGAACCTACAAGATCGGAGACTACGTTGATGTCAAGGTTAATGCCGCCATACACAAAGGGATGCCTCATAAGTTCTACCATGGAAGGACTGGGAAAGTGTGGAACGTAACCAAGAGGGCTATTGGAGTCGAAATCAACAAACAGGTGATCGCCTTCTTTGTATACCTATGATTGATCTGCTTCCAGGGTTTTTTTAGATTTAAATAATGTTTAATG
>NW_018187977.1:0-321 GCF_001263595.1 Phalaenopsis equestris
TTTTTATAGGTTTGATTATTAATTATACCTTAAGAGGATTAATTAAGATCTAATAGATTGAACTTAAAATTTAGGTTCAATATTGTTAGAACCTAAGGATTGAGATAGTTTAGGTTCAATTTAGGTGGAACCATAGGTTAGAGATAGTTTTTGGTCCAATTTAGGTAGAACCTATGATATGAAATGGTTTAGGTTCAATGTAGGTAGAGCCAAATATTTAAGATGATTTAAGTCCAATGTAGGTAGAAAATAAGATTTAATATTGCTTAGGTTCAATTTGGGTAGAACCGAGGGTTATATATAGTTTTAGGTCCAATTTAC
>NW_018187978.1:0-321 GCF_001263595.1 Phalaenopsis equestris
CCCAAAGCAACTTAATATCATTGTTAAGTAATATTAAGGCGCATGACTTAGCCTATGTTCGCAGAGTCAGTACAGCGGCGCTGTCGTGTTGCACTGTCATTTCAAATGTTTGGCAAAAATATATTTTGTCGGCTTATATGCACCATCACCTACATTGAAAATAAAATAAAATTATAATGAAAAATAATTACTTGTGCAATAGTTCCAACAAACCCTTAATTAGAGGATTATTTATATTGATAAAAAATTATAGATAATAAGATCTATGAGAAAATCTAAAATAAGGTTGATGAAATAAATATTTGAGTTTTATTTTATTTT
>NW_018187979.1:0-321 GCF_001263595.1 Phalaenopsis equestris
CCATATATTCAGCTAGTTTTTCAATGCTTTAATATGTATTTTTTATAATATGTTATTTATTTCCTATGTATCATTTTGTGTAGCATGGATTGGTAAATACCAACCTATAAATTAAAGTGGGCTCCATTAGGTATCAGAAGGGAGGATTTTTTAATCGACGGAGGACCAACACTTATAGAACCCACAAGAAACTCTTTGTAAAAACTCTTTTTGATAGTAATAAAATCCTAAAAGATTTTCCCTCTTCTTCTAAATTTTCTCTTTCTTAAGTTTTTATTCCATTCATACATAATTCTTGTTAATGTGATATGTGCTAAGTGG
>NW_018187980.1:0-321 GCF_001263595.1 Phalaenopsis equestris
GTTGCGTGCGGTGTCCGCACAGAATAAGAACTCGTTGGCTAGAGAGATATGATGACATCATCAAAAGATATACATATTAATATACACAAGTATGAGAAATTACATTTAGAGTATCGCGTGCTGAAAATTTTTAAAAGTTTTTATGATGAGAGTGAATTTTATTGATATTTTTTTTATGCTTTAACACTCAAATTAGCCAAAAAAACAAAAAAGAAAAGAAAAAACGACAAATATTCTATAAACTTTTTGGCCTTGTGCTCATTAAGTGGTTGTCTTTAGAGGTGTAAACGAGCCGAACACGAGCTGAGGTTCGGCTCGTTT
>NW_018187981.1:0-321 GCF_001263595.1 Phalaenopsis equestris
ACAAAGGCAATTTGTCACTGTTTTTATTAACAAAAATTTTGTTTGGATGAGAAACATTTCCGAATTCTTTCACAAGAACGATTATCTTTCAACTTTTAGATTGCACTTTTAGATTGGAAGTGGCCTTCTGTATTCTGCCAACGTGAACAGCCAAACTCTTTCAAACAAAGCCTAAAGCCCCGTTTAGGGCAGCTTGTTCGGTGTGGTGCATTTTTAAAACACACTCCGTTTGGGAAAGCCGCATTTTGCCAGCTTTTTAAAAAAACTACATTTTAAAACTGTTAACATTAGCATTTTCACATCATTTTTAGCTAGATGTGA
>NW_018187982.1:0-321 GCF_001263595.1 Phalaenopsis equestris
AATATAATTAGCCCATTATAAAATCAATATTTCAACATATTTACTCTGCCATTGAATTTTGAAATTTGTTGTCGTATTCAAATTTTAATGATTAAATTGAGTCAACTTGATTAGGTCAAACTCAAAGTCCGTTATGGAACAAATATAGATTGATGGAGATCATGATCTCAGCAAGAAGCATGCAATCAAGTAGAGATCAGGATTTTGGGGGGAGACACATGATAAAACATATATCACATTCTTGGTGTGGTACACACAATCGTAATGAGACACAAATTATTGGACAAAAAATGATAATAAACCTAGTGTGTGTGTGTGTGT
>NW_018187983.1:0-321 GCF_001263595.1 Phalaenopsis equestris
TGGCTATCTTCTTGTCTCAGGTTGGACTGGGCAATTTTGGCGACATGGTCTATCGTTCTTCATGTGGAGCTTAGTCTGACGATCTTAGCATAACGACTGGTTATTTTCGTTTCTCGAGTTGGACTTGGTGAACTTGGCGCCGTAGTTTGTCATTCTTCATTTGGTGCTCAATCAGGCAATCATGACACCATGATTGTCTGTCTTCATTTCTTGAGTCGGACCGGACGAACTTGGTTTGCCAATATTCATTTGGTGCTCAACCAGGCAATCTCACCACCATACATATTTGTCTTAATTTCTCTAGTTGAACTGGCGATCTTG
>NW_018187984.1:0-321 GCF_001263595.1 Phalaenopsis equestris
TTGAAGTTTAGGTGTTAGATATGTAAATACATAGGTTGTGGAATTTAATCCAACTTAGGTTTGTGAAAAGATATTGTTGCCATTTAAATTAAGAAATATTTGACTTTGGTTGTCGGTTAAACGTGCGGCTCTGCACTCTATTGCCTATTTTTATGATAGTTTAAAGAAATAGAAAAATCTTTTTAAACGGAAATTAAAATTTTAAAATATTAAGTTTATCATTCATATATAATTAATTATCGTTTAAAAGCATTAATAAGCTAATTTTCTAAAAGCATTAATAAGCTAAGTTCCTCTAAATTCAATATTTAATAAATTTAA
>NW_018187985.1:0-321 GCF_001263595.1 Phalaenopsis equestris
AGGCATGCTTGTTTTAAATAAATGAATTTCCAGCAGGACCACATAGGCAACTTAAGATCTCCACTTCAGCTATATAGACAAGGATAAAGGGCTCCACTCCAGCTATGTAGACCATGTGCAAATTTGTAATAAGAACTAGCTATGTCACTGCTAAAAAAATTCATCTTATATAAGAAAAATGAAATTGATTAATACCAAACTAATTATGTTCAAATATAATTTCTTATCCATCCCACATTTGCAATGATAGCTAGCTGTCTCACTCCACCTAGTTTCCTTATGTAATTAGTAAATGCAAATCAATTCTGAAAAAAAAAAAAA
>NW_018187986.1:0-321 GCF_001263595.1 Phalaenopsis equestris
ACTCTGCGAATCACGTCAACCTTTTCCAACCTGGTTAACCACATGGATCTTTTGCAGCATTCTAACTGTTTTTTAAAGATCTGAGTTTGGCTTCTGCAGACTGAAGCCTTGCATTTGATTTTAGTTTTGAATTTCGAGAACAATTTTTTGGTTTATTTTTATTTTTATTTTTTGGCAGAACATGTTTTAATGAATGTAGCAATCCTGGCATTTTTCATTTTTGTGAGCACTCCTTGATTATGAAGCAGAGGTATTTTCTTGGCTTTAACATGAGAGAGTTTTATTAAATGTAAAAAGCATACTAAGCTTTTTTTTTTTTTT
>NW_018187987.1:0-321 GCF_001263595.1 Phalaenopsis equestris
ATTTTTTCTATTTTAAATTAATATAAATTATTAAAAATTAGAAAAATACAAAATAATTAAAAAAATCACTAAAAAATCCCAAAATGAAGAAAATGATCTTGTAAAACCTTCATGAAAATTTGAAAGTCATAAAAGTTATTTCCCAAAATGAAGAAAGTGGTCTTGTAATGAAAATTTGAAAGGTAGAAAGATAATTTTTAATATGAAAATTTCTTTTCTAAGTAAAAAAGAAATTTTAGCTTAAGATAATTATATAAAAAAAACTAAAAATAATAAAATCATAAAAATTGGTTTGGATAGTTCCTTAAAAGCAGAGGAAGT
>NW_018187988.1:0-321 GCF_001263595.1 Phalaenopsis equestris
CATCCGCACCTACCCAAACCACCTCAACCCAAAAAATTTATTTTTCATTCCCAAACCATAAATAAATTTTAAACTAACCATAACTTTCCATTTTTTATTTTCAAAACTAACAACCCCAAATTAATTTTCATACACCATCAATTAGTCTCAGACCCCATTTTCACATCTCAATCCTAAATTCTAGCCATGCTACCAAGGAGATGCATACCCAAGTCTACCCAAGAAGAGAAATAGCGAGAGATTTGTCAACTTCAGCGGAGGCTTACAGACATGAATGATAAAACTTAGAAGAAAATTACCCTAGATCGTGACAGGAAAAGT
>NW_018187989.1:0-321 GCF_001263595.1 Phalaenopsis equestris
CCCCAAACAAATGTGCCCTATGTCCTATTTGGAATTTGAGATTTCTCTTTATTAGTAAAATTTAATAATATCTTCTTATAGTGTTTAAGCAAATCATCCTAAGAGTGAAGTTGGTTAGGCCCTATGCACAAACAACCATACATAGCTTATCAAGTAAACTAGAGTCCAAAGCAACCGATCATGAGAATTGGCCATCTCATAACTGCATTTTGACAGCTTATACGTTTTCAAAACGTTAAAAACAACGTTTTCACACTGCACATATATGGGTGCGGTGGCAATTTTCTAGTAGCGGTCTGACTTTTTCAAAAAAATAAAAAT
>NW_018187990.1:0-321 GCF_001263595.1 Phalaenopsis equestris
AAAACTCCAAATTGATTGTTTCAAAAGCTTCCCCAAACATAAATAAGATTACCCCCACTGAATGGCTCATTCCTCAGACACTTTAACCTAGCTCTAGACCAAGACCCCCCACACTTGTTGGAGGAACTTATACTTAGAGCATTCACCAGTGGAAACCAATACCTTTATGAGGTTTGCCAAACTCCACTGAAGATTGTCCTAGCATCTGATTGAGGCTTCCCAATCTCAGACAAAGTTATGACCCATTTTCCCCAAAATTACTCAGTTTGGGCTTTTGTGAAAAAAGGTTTAATTTCATGAGCATGTAACCATATAGATAGG
>NW_018187991.1:0-321 GCF_001263595.1 Phalaenopsis equestris
AAAAAAAAATGTAACTTAGAAAGTTTGAAAATGTACAGTAGAACGGGCCGGTAACTTGGCAGATAAACAAGAAAAAAAATTAGGTCAGAATTTTTTTAACAAAATTTATCATTTACTATTTCATTTGTGCGAGATAAAACCTGAAAAGAAGGCAGTGACGCCGCCTCTCACCTGAAATCCTCTCCTCAACCTCCCGCGGCCCGACATGGGTCCCTTTTCCTCTTCTCATTCGCCAGAATCCGGCATTTCGCAGTTGATTCTCTTCTTTTCCCATGCTTATACGCGGCCGCGGCAACGGAAAATATTTGCCTACACGTACGT
>NW_018187992.1:0-321 GCF_001263595.1 Phalaenopsis equestris
TATATATATATATATATATATATATATATAGTTTCGACTCCTGGCAAACCCTAGCAACTGTTAGGGCGATTAGCATTAGTTTTCTTCCCTTTCCTCGCTGCGATCTCTCCGGCTTCGTCTTCTGTGTCTTCTCCGTCATCGTCGACTAACGCTCTGTTTCGACGCCGACTGTTTCACACGTTTGTGTCTGCCAATTTCGATGCTGACTTTTTCGCACGTCACGTTTGCTTCGCATGCCAGCCTTGTCACATTTATTGCTCGACAACGCCTTTGTCACACAGCCAACCAGAAAGTTCCCCCGTACTCTTCTGTTTCGACGCT
>NW_018187993.1:0-321 GCF_001263595.1 Phalaenopsis equestris
CTCGTTATATTGATTCTTGAGCACGCATATCTTATCCTGCACCATTTGGTCTTATTACCTATCAAATAAATATTTGCGACATTTTGTCGCATAACCATTGAAAATAAACTTATATAATCCTCTAAGCTCGCCAAAAAAAACAAATAGCCATTATTTATTCTATATATTTTCATTAGATCAGATAGGATTTATATATAATTCAGTTCTGATTTTAGTTTGTTCACTCAATGTAAATAGTTTAATTTCAATTGTGAAACTAACTAGGTCTATTTATTAAAACCCATAAAAATATTTAATTTAAAATTTTAATTTAATACCATA
>NW_018187994.1:0-321 GCF_001263595.1 Phalaenopsis equestris
ATTGGTGCTGATGCATAATATATATATATCATGTCCCCATATAATTATATATTAAACTTTGTATAGATCCTAAAAATTGAATTTATTATTAGTTAAAAAATATTTAAATTCTTAAACAGCATACCAAATATAAGATAAAGAAGATTATGGTATCATACGAATGAAAGCATATATTTTTAGAGTTTTTTTTTATGTAGGCTATACAATTTGCAGCGTTGATTGAAAAAGTCGTTCAGGCACATGGCCATTTATAGATATCATACTAGTATTTTGGTTAAATGTAGAAATTAATTGACCTTCTCACTATATAGGCCATATTTG
>NW_018187995.1:0-321 GCF_001263595.1 Phalaenopsis equestris
AACCAAAAATTTGAAATTAAATGGAGCGTTCATGACATTAAATAGAGACTATACATGTAAGATATGAAATTCTTGATGTTAAATCATAATCGAACTATAACAAAAACTGATTTTCGGTTTGTTCATAACAAAATCATTTAAAACTAATTAAATCTTGGTTCGGTTTGTTCGGTTTTTTCAAATTTTTGATTGGTTTATTTTTCGAATTTTAGATTTCAGTTGCAATCAGTTTGATCAATTTGAAAACTAAATGCTCAACCCAGCAAGTACGCATCATGAAGATGAATGATAATATGCTATCGGGAATGACCTTTAAGGAGA
>NW_018187996.1:0-321 GCF_001263595.1 Phalaenopsis equestris
CAAACAGTGATGATTGTTATGGGCTATTTAGCAAAAGATTTAAGCGAGGTTTAACGGCTGGATGTGGGCAGCAAGTTTATGATGCTCAAATACTGTTAGGTGGCTGATCATATGTAAAATTTAAGCAAGATTTTGAAAATTTATTGGCATAGGATTGATGTAGCATCTAAGTTGGATTTGAGTACGGTTTAATGAATAGTTTGGGTAATGTATTTGTGCAAGTTTTGGATTGATCAATGATTATTTTATGTGTGTTTGAAGGTTGTTTTAGAATTCATTTTGTCATGTTTGATGTAGGCTGAGATTGTACTTGGTAAAGTT
>NW_018187997.1:0-321 GCF_001263595.1 Phalaenopsis equestris
ATGTCTACTATCTGTGAGCAAAAGATCACAACAAATTTTATTGCCATGTATAACTAAATATTATCATGGAACAAAATTAAAGTTTTATATAACCAGGCTACTTTAATTTATATAGTTTTTGGCGAGCTGTTGGTTTTACTTTTATAAGCTTAATATAAGCAATGGACACAATGTCCATATAAGTTTCAGTACTTATGATAAACTTACATACTTTATCATAACGTTTAACATAAGTTTGAAACACAGAAAGCATTTTCTAATCATTATCAATTTTAAGTGATCAAATTCATGAGTACATTTTCTTACTAAATTTTCTGATCA
>NW_018187998.1:0-321 GCF_001263595.1 Phalaenopsis equestris
GACTCCGATGAAATGAAATGAGGAGAGAGACCCCATCTGACTCGCAGAGTCCGGTTCTTGAATGATTCCAAACCGTTTAATCTCCCTTTCGTCTTCGAAAGCTCAGCCCTTTCCTACCCACAAATCGTTGTCCTCTTCTTCCACCTCTCCTCACTCCCATATCCTCTCTCTTCTGAAATCAAGCTCTCAGCCCTGCCATCTCAAGCAACTCCACGCCAAGTTCATCACCCAAGGCCTGCAATGTTCTCCCTCTATCCTAACTGCCGCCACTTTATCCTACATCTCCCTCAGCTTCCTCGACTCTGCACTTCTCCTCTTCCG
>NW_018187999.1:0-321 GCF_001263595.1 Phalaenopsis equestris
GTTCGACTTTGTAAATATGAGGTCAAATACATAAATAGAGCAATTAATAATATGATCTAAAATTAGCATTGTAAATATAAAATGAGTTTTCATTTCATTAAATTTTTTTAAAACAATAAATCAAATAAAAATTTTAAAAATAGAGAACTTACATTTATGTTATTTTTATAATCCCTCCGCCAAAAAAAAGGATACATAAACTAAAACATCCAAAGAAAAAAAAGCATAAAATCAATTTTTGAGATGATTGTTCATTCAAAATGAAAAGAACATAAACTTGTCATGCAAATAAAACCAAAGCTCCTAGAATGCATTGGAATC
>NW_018188000.1:0-322 GCF_001263595.1 Phalaenopsis equestris
AGATGTAATTAATTATAAGAGCTTGCTCTTATAGGAGAATGAAAAACCCATAATAGATATCTTACCTAAATCTCTGGTTGGGGAGTTTTCATATGATTTCTCCCATATGAGTATCTCTGGAACCAAAATACTCTAGACCTCACTCTGCGATGTTTATCATAAGAAAGCTTCCCCCATATTTTTCTTTTGTCTGTTTTGATTATTGTTTGCCCCTTCCTTTTCTCTCAGAGTTCTTGAATTTCTTTTAAAGATCACCTATGTGATATGAGAGAAGGTATTTGGAGAATAGGGTAATGTAGTAGGCAACAGAGTGGCGACTTCT
>NW_018188001.1:0-322 GCF_001263595.1 Phalaenopsis equestris
TTTTTTTAGAAATTATTTATAATTATATCTTATTTTTTTATGATTATTTTTTAATTAGCTTGACTGGTAGTTATGGTGGTTGTTCTGTAAATGCCCTATACTCATTCTAAAAATGATAATGTGATGAATTAATTGAAATCTTGCAGTTCTTATTTTTTATCCATATTTTCTTGCTTCAAGGATTCAATAATTGGATGTCTCAAGGTTTTGTTGATTGTTACCTTTACCTTTTTTTGTTCAGTGTACTTCGATTTCCTTAATTCTGCTACATGCCCATTATTTTATTTTTTTCATCCTTATTAAGCACCTGCCATATGAAATT
>NW_018188002.1:0-322 GCF_001263595.1 Phalaenopsis equestris
AAAAAAAAACTTTCAAGCAAAGAAAGAAGATCAACAATACCTTTCAACTTCCCTACTTTATTGATAGCTAATTGCGATTATCCTTAGAAATGACACATACCAATCACATATCCAACTGAGCTAGACTACTTTGCTTAGATCCATCAACAATTTCTTGATTGAAAAAAAGAAACCCTATTTGTCACACAAGAATTATAAGACAAACAAAAATTTGAAGAACTAGTAAGATTACAAGAGATGACACTTCCAATTAAGAGACAAAGTAGGTCCTAAAAGTGATTGAGAAGTAGCCGAGAGAGGAGGAAAATGCTCCATCAAAAAG
>NW_018188003.1:0-322 GCF_001263595.1 Phalaenopsis equestris
GAGTGATGACGGTTATGCATAATTATCTTAACTGAAAACACTTTAGGCTAGCTTGACAGGATGAGTATATGCCTCCTCTGAAGATGGCTGAAACAATGCTGACAATGTGGATGACATGAGCTCGGACTGGCTCGATCAAAATTTCTTCCACCGGAGCTTTTCACTATCTCGGTCATCGAAACTTCAATAGTCATCTTGGGAAATTAATGATTGTGCAACAAGCGCTCGCTGTATCAATCTACTTGTTGGTCAAGGTATCGGTCCATGCTCTTTCAATTGTAAATTTTGTCAGTTGTTCAGTTATCCTAGGGCGGGCGAGTAC
>NW_018188004.1:0-322 GCF_001263595.1 Phalaenopsis equestris
GCTTCTGGACAAGAGAGGAAGAAGGAGCGGGAGAGCTTCTGCGTGAGGAAGAGGGAGGCAGATAGGGTGTCGAGCGGTGTTCGACTCAGCGAGCAGGTAAGTAGGCGAGGCTTTCTGTGCAGGGCTTCTGTCGGGAGGAAGGGGACGAATCGAGTTGTCTCGGTGCAGAGGCGGGGGGAAGACGAGTCGAGCTGGATTTCTGCCGAGAGAGGGAGGCGAGCGCTGCGGGCTGTTTGGCGTGAGGAGACAAGAGGCGAGCGGCTTCGGTTCGGAGAGGAGTGCGAGGGTTCTGGTCGTAGAGAGGAGGAGAGCGGTGGTTTTG
>NW_018188005.1:0-322 GCF_001263595.1 Phalaenopsis equestris
AATCAACTGTCCAAACATTTTGAAATGAAGGAGTTGGGTGATGCTCGCAGAATTCTTGGCATGAAGATTCTTAGGAACAAGGCACAAGGTTTGGCTTTTGCAAAAAGCTTATGTTCGGAAAGTGTTGAAGAAATTTTAGGTTGATGACTTGAGCAAGGCGGCGAGTCTACTCATCGCATCTCACTTTCAGTTGAGTTTGGATTGGTTTCCTAAAGATAATAAGAAGAGGAAAGATATGCAATCGATTCCTTATGCTAGTTCAATAGGCAATTTGACGTATGTCATGGTTTGCACTAGACCAGACATTGCACAAGCAGTTGGT
>NW_018188006.1:0-322 GCF_001263595.1 Phalaenopsis equestris
AAAGTATTATAAATATAAATATTAAATTTTAGATATTATATGGAGAGAAATTGTGTGGTGTGTGTGTAACCTTTTTGGGAAGAAATTTCAAAGCATTTTGCCTCCTTTGATTTCAGACGCCTCCTTTGTCCATGCAAAGGCTACATTTACCAAACGTTTATTTTGCTTGTAAGCCATACAAATAAATACTCTCATATGTAGCTATCCACGTTTGTGCTAGCATTGTTGTCAATTTTAAGTCATAAAAATAAGCAATATGCAAGATTTAAGTGTTATAAATGTAAAAAATTAGAAGCATGGTTGTTAGACAAGTAAATTCATA
>NW_018188007.1:0-322 GCF_001263595.1 Phalaenopsis equestris
TTGATGATTGGAACGACAATATAATGCTTGAATTTTATGATTAAAATGTTTTCTTATCTTGACATTTAGTAATCATAATCCGCTGAAAGGTTTTAACTTGTAACTTCTCTTTTTGAGGGCTTATTACTACGCTAATCCTTTTGCTCTACTTTGCAAGTTAATGGAATGAAAAGTATCAATCATTTTAGTCAACGCTGATGCAGTACAGTTACCTTATTCTGTTATTTTCATTATGATGCTATGTCTTCTGCATGAGACAAGAGCTATAGTACCTATCAAATCTGAGTTTGCTTTTTCTGTTCAGAGCTCTAAATTTGTTAAC
>NW_018188008.1:0-322 GCF_001263595.1 Phalaenopsis equestris
CCGCAACTGCACCTGCCGCAGCTTACGAACTCCGCTGGACTGCCTCTTCTCCTCGTCGCTACAGCCTTCTCGCAGCAAATGAAAGATTCCCTTTCTTCAGCCTCTAACAATGGATTTGATTGCCTTTCTCCAGCAAAAGAAAAAATCCAAGAAAATCCGATTCCTTTTTTTTTCAACCTCCATGGAATATTCCGCTACACAGTTCAGCAGTTTCCTTCCTTCAGCAAAGAGTTCCAGCAAGAGGGAATATTCCGTTGTAACTGCCTCCTCTGCGAATCCTCTGGAACCGCCGAAATCCTCCCGCGAAACTTCGCCACGAAAT
>NW_018188009.1:0-322 GCF_001263595.1 Phalaenopsis equestris
TTTTTTTTTCTTTTTACATGAAAAAAACACATAAAAATGTTCTGTAAATTTCTCGAATATGAAATAGAGTGAAGTTTTTGGTTATTTTTCTCCTTCTTCTTTTCAGAAAGATGATTGTTCATTATTTGATATGTCACTGCTAAGCACAAGTTGTACACTGCTTGTCTCTTTTGCTCAGTTATATTTGTCACTTTGGTCAACCCACATCTCTTGCTAGAACTTAGGTGAATATTATTACTACCTTCACGGGGGTAAACCCCGAGACTCACTGTAGCGTCAGATTTGTTATTAGGATGTCGATAGAACATTTATAGCCATCGTT
>NW_018188010.1:0-322 GCF_001263595.1 Phalaenopsis equestris
AAGTAAAATTTAGATGTTAGATATATAAATACATACGAATTAGGTGTTATATATGTATGTAAATGTCCCTTCACTTTGTGCTAGAAGATGTATCCCATGACGACTACTCGAGCAACGTTTCTCTTAAAGTTGCGATGGAGAGGTTCACACACACATGAAGTTGTTCTACTTTCTCTTCATTTCTTAGGCTAACTATGTTGCTACTATATCATTTACAACATTTATTTTAGCTTAGGAAAGAGTTGCTTTTATTTTTTTCCTTAAATGTCTTGCAATTTATTAATAAATTTGGCAAAGTTTCTCCTTAAACCTTATTAGAACA
>NW_018188011.1:0-322 GCF_001263595.1 Phalaenopsis equestris
GGGAGTTCGACGAAGGATTTTGGGTCGCGGCAAGGCTTCTCACTGCAAGAAGTTGCGATCGGCGGCTTCAAAAAGTTAGCGACCAGACCAGCGACAGATTCATGACAGTGCAGGCGGAGGCGAAAAAGGAAACTGTACGCGGAAAAGGAAAGTTCAGAGGAGCTTTTCTGGAAGGAAAGCGGAACAAAGCTGTTCGCGAGGAAGGTGGGAATGGATTTCCTTTGGTAGAGATGCGAGGTAAAGGCAGGGAATCTCTGATTTCCTTTGCTGGAGGCAGTAAGGCTGAAGAAAGAAAAGATTTCTTTCTTGAAGGAAAGCGGAG
>NW_018188012.1:0-322 GCF_001263595.1 Phalaenopsis equestris
ACATAGTTACTCTTCTTTTCCCTTAGCTTTGTAGAATTCTTTGTATAGTCAATTAAAATTTCCATGACGAAGATGACAGTAGCAGGATCTTGCACTCCAGTCCTCCTAAGGTCAGACTTTGCCCATTATTGGAGTCCATCCATAAAGTTTAATTGAGCATCATTGTCACACATGTCAGGAATTTCAAGGATCAGGCTAGTAAACTTCATAATATATTCCTGAATTGATCATATTTTCTTAAGCCTTTGCAATCAGGTCTAACCTCATCCTCCACGCTCTCGGGGTAGAATTGCCTCTTTAGCTCCCTTTTAAAGTCATCAAA
>NW_018188013.1:0-322 GCF_001263595.1 Phalaenopsis equestris
CGGTGAATGGGCTAGATGGGGAGGAGAAACTTATGGGGGTAGGGTTATGTTTGGAAGAGAAAGCTCTAGTTTGGTTTCAGTGGAGGGAGTCTAGATACCTAATCTATTCGTGGGAGGTATTCAAGGATTGTTTGTTGGAAAGTTGCTGAGCAATTCGGTAAAATGACCAACATGAGCAATTATAGGCCTTAACTCAAGAGAGAACTATCATGGAATACATGGAAAGATATGAACTATTGTCGAGACAGCTGAGGGGGATTTCTGAAGCGGGATTGGAAGGAAATTTTATGAAGGGCCTAAAGCCCAACATACGAGCATCACT
>NW_018188014.1:0-322 GCF_001263595.1 Phalaenopsis equestris
TGCATACAAAGGTTAGGGTGTTTATCATGTAAAAAATCAAAGTTTGAGTGTGATATACATAAGTATTGAGGGTTATGTATGTAAATTTTCAGCTCATTTCAAGATGAACATGAGCTGAAAATGAAGAAATTGAATCTGATTTGAACTGAACGCGATATGCTATTCACGATCAATTTCAAAAAAGAGCTATATTCGAACAAATAAATTCAAAATGAGCAGAATACGAATATGGATTGAGTTCGCCTAAGCTCGACTCGTTTATTATCTTACTAATCATCAGTGGCAGGACCATAACTTAATGAGAGGAGTTGTGAAATTAAAG
>NW_018188015.1:0-322 GCF_001263595.1 Phalaenopsis equestris
TTTTTAGGAGTCATATGGAGAAGAAACTGCCAAAAACTGCTTAAAACTGTCATTTGACATGTTTTAAACATTTTTGGACCCGCAGCACATCATGCGCTGATCTGGCGCATAATGCGCTAGCTTTCTGGAGCCCATCTGGCGAATCATGCATCTGTTTAAAAAATTTCACCGTTTCGATTTTGATCCAATATATTCTCAATTTTTCCATAAAAATAGTCAATCATAGATGTTTCTAAATATTTTATTAAGTGCACGGACTATACAAAGACCTAAAAAATAATGCACACAAAATATATCAAACAAAACAAACTCAACAACTAAC
>NW_018188016.1:0-322 GCF_001263595.1 Phalaenopsis equestris
GTCTGACCTTTTGTAAAGTTCATTTGCTCTTATTAAAGAGTACAATGTCAATGTCTCCCATCATTACCACATTTAAATATTCTCTATTAGCCAGATATACCTTACCAAAGTCACCTACAACATAATTCCGCATTAACTCCTGGTGGGAAGTTGTTTAGAAGGAAACCCTTGAATCCAGTATGTAGTCATAAACAAAACTTTGAACTTCCAACAATAGTGCATCATGCAATTCATCAGTTACAACATTAGCACTAACGTTCTCTATTTTCTTAGGATTTTTGCAATTCTTCTTTATGTGTCCAGCTTTTTCATAATTTTAACA
>NW_018188017.1:0-322 GCF_001263595.1 Phalaenopsis equestris
ACGTACGGGGTCATTCCAGCCCAAGTGTTACAATTTTCATGGCTACAATAATGACTTTCATTTTTTACTTTCGTCCGGAGGGCATCTCATGGTTGATCGATCTATTTTGCAACTTTTATTTGTTCAAGGTTGATAAGGAGTGTCATGTCATGTTTTTGGTCGGTAAGAAACTCCAACTCCTTGGAGTTGAGAGCAAAATAATGGATTGAAAGAAGAAATTTTGGGTTGGTTCTTGCTCCGAAGACTAGAGGATTTGTACTAAGTCATTAGAGTAGGTGGTGGACAGACCGAGGTCTCTTCCCCAGGAGATGCACATTACAAA
>NW_018188018.1:0-322 GCF_001263595.1 Phalaenopsis equestris
GTGTAGAATTTTATAAAATTATTTTGATTGAAATCTGAGGAGTGCAAAAATTGGGTATAATTTTATGCCACCAGAACTCTGATTTCTCAAAAATTGGTTATTATTGAAGATGAAAGCTTTATATCTCGCGATGACATCAATGATCTCCCAGAACTTGATTGTCCTGATACCAATTTGATAGGAACTTCCACTGAAATTGGGGAAAGTAAATGTTTTTCTTCGATAGCACAAAACAACACAACTCGAATACGTAAAAGATATATCTATAATTCGAGCAGTAAACGATCTCTCTCAAACCATTACCATAACAATTACAATTCCA
>NW_018188019.1:0-322 GCF_001263595.1 Phalaenopsis equestris
AAAGGAACATAATAGCAATACAAATCAAAGAAATAGGAACAATTAATAATGCTCAAATCAGATAAACACTGTAGCAATTCAAGAAGGGTCTTGCACTCGGAATTTAATCATAATTTTTTTCGCCCTAATGACCTACTTCAAGCGGCTAGGATTTAATGTCTTCGAAAAAGCATTAAACAAAGTTTAAAATTCTCTCATCCAAAGAAAATAATGTCTGAATATGTAAAAAAAAGTAAAAGCACGCCAGTTCTAGGAGTACACCTACGCTTTTCTTAGCCTTTATCATAAATTGAACAAAACTATAAAATGAAACTGAAAACAA
>NW_018188020.1:0-322 GCF_001263595.1 Phalaenopsis equestris
TTGAGCTCCATAGATCCAAAATTGCAGCAAAGTAACAGGTAACATTCTAACAGCAACAATCCATCCAGTCATTACCCTTGAAAAAAACTAAATGAGTGAAGAAAATGACCACAGAACGCTAATCAGCATCAAATGAACCTGCCAACTAAAACAAACAAAAGTAAAGTCCAAAAAAGAAAAAAAAAACAAATAACCAAAAGCCAATACTAGAAATATAAAACAAAAGCCAACAAACAATATAAAAGCCAAATCATGTGGAAGAACGAAGAAGAGCTCAGCCAAACCCAAGTCCAAAAGTAAGAGAAACCCATCTAGTTCAAAG
>NW_018188021.1:0-322 GCF_001263595.1 Phalaenopsis equestris
ATTTATTGTTTCATGTTTTTATTTTCATCTTTTCCTTTTTTTAGAGTCGCTCTATTTTAGAGAATATAAGACATTTTGCTATTTATTATTTTTTTCATTGTATAGATTTTATTAGAACATTTATAACCAATTATGAGAGAAGACATTTAAATGATATGCTTTCTTTTCCTTCTCCCTCTATTCTTCTGAGTCAATTATGTCTGCTTCATCTCTTATTTATTTTTATATCACCTAAGTTTATTATTTGTAGATTTGATATTCTATTGCTAAACCTGATGCACGCAAATATACTGTTTTAAGTGAATTTCTTTAACGTAAGTTT
>NW_018188022.1:0-322 GCF_001263595.1 Phalaenopsis equestris
AGTTGTTTAGCTAGTCATGTTATGTTATATTCAGAAATTTTTTGTTTTATCTTTTAGCTGAACAGGCCTTAAGAAACATAGGACCTTTTTATTATTTTCAGTTGACAGCTCTTTGCTTGCCCTGTATGAGGCATGATGTTGGAAAAGTATCTGAAATTTGTAGCGCCATTTCAATTTTCAAGTAAAACTGATCATTTACAACCAGTATGATTGGACATAAAATTTGAATTTTTATTTTATGATGAGTATTGGAGCTATTTTGTGTTCTTTAGATTTCAATATTCAGTAGAATTGTTCTATCCAATATTTTTAAATTTGTTAG
>NW_018188023.1:0-322 GCF_001263595.1 Phalaenopsis equestris
CAAGGGTGTCCACAATTTTCATGTTCAAATTCTACAAACATTTCAGAATGGGAAGCATCTAGAATTTGCTTGAATCAAATTTAATTGTTCTTCTTAAGGAAATTAAAACATAAATGATCCTAAATAATTGTGAAACATAATCTGCAAAGAGTTTCAAACCTTCCAAGTTTTTCTTCCCGCATAGAAAGCATTGCATCTATGTCACTTTCTCTCAATGGAAGATCCAACCCCATATTTATTGCATAACTGATCATACCTGGAAATATAATACTAAAGCCAACAGGAGATTGTTGTCGCTCATTTACACTAGAGAAGAAATTAG
>NW_018188024.1:0-322 GCF_001263595.1 Phalaenopsis equestris
CTAGAAAGCAACAATAAAACAGTAGCTAAATAGAGATGTGGTGGCTATCTAAAAAGCAAAGCATCAAGGAAACTGCTCCTTGTAGGCCCTTAATATCACCCCAGAGAATAGTGTTGCCACTATAAATTCATTTAGCACATTTTAGCGACAAGAAAATTGTAGAAACTATGAGAACGTGAAACAATAGAACCTTAGACAAAAAGAAGCTGAGAGGAAAATAGGACGTAAAAGAAAACAAGTTAAAGAGAAGTACCACAAAGGCAACATCCCCAAAGAAATGCGTTTAAAAAAATTAAGAGCTAATATCTATGAATCATTAAAG
>NW_018188025.1:0-322 GCF_001263595.1 Phalaenopsis equestris
TAAATTTGTGTGTCGCTCTGTTATTTTTCTACGTGTAATTTTTCTCGTTCCATTTTTCGCATTATTGTCATCATTTTTTCACAACATCCTCCATTTGATAAATGCGTGAATCCAAGCAACATATCACGTCTTTGAACTTTACCAGGAGCTCTGGCGTGGCAGAATTATGTTGCTCCGCACTTCCTTAGCCTTATTATGATAACTCCATGTTGGTGATATCGAGCCTAACCAATAGACATTTGACATTCATTGCCATACTTTAATCAAAACTTTGATACCAACTGTTATCGACTAACCTCAGCACACTGCCTTGGCACTAACT
>NW_018188026.1:0-322 GCF_001263595.1 Phalaenopsis equestris
TCATGCTCTAACTCTCTATCAAATGGTGCATCTGACGCCAATATGGTGCATCATGCACCAGTTTGCTGAAGACCGCACTGTTTAGGGCTTTAGCGCATCAGGCACCAATCCGGTGCATGTGACGCTAATCTGGCGCATTTGGCGCCAATTTGGTGCATCATGTGCCAGAATTCCAACCTTCACTGTTCCAAGAGACATATCCCTTCATAAAAGAACCTGCTAAAGGGTCTAGATACATTGAACACTCCAAGGGGTGTTTAGAACAAGTGTTTGTCTGAAAATTCATGCAAAATTCGTCTTGAACCGCCTTAATCCATAAAAA
>NW_018188027.1:0-322 GCF_001263595.1 Phalaenopsis equestris
TATATGTAGTACTTTGATTATAATAACATCAGCCCATGATTCATTATTATGCTTCTCCGAATTTCGTGCTCACATGCAGCACACGACATGGGAATAGGAGTGATTGAATATATATAATTGAATATATATATTTGTAAAGCTAAAATGTTGAGCACATGGTTTCCCAACATGGACTTAAAAATTGTATTTCTTGAATAAAATTGTCTTCAACCATGTTATTTTTTAGAATAAATTGTTGTATATATCTCTCTGAATAACTGTTACATGTGAGCAAGGATCTTGAAGTAATTCAACGGGCAAAATGTATCGAAAAGTACAACTA
>NW_018188028.1:0-322 GCF_001263595.1 Phalaenopsis equestris
CATAGAGGACAAATCATCGTATCCCAAATGGGACGTAGCTCATCGGCATCAGGCCATCAAGATATTTATAAAGTCGAGGAGTGATAAGGCTCAAAAGGGCTCAATAACAAGAAGGTAGAGTAATCCTAGAAGGTAGAGGTAGTTGGACCAGGGTACTATGGACCCATCATCCCATGCCACTAGGATTCCAAGTCTATCTTGTCATGAAGGTAGTCGACCCAACAAGTATAGAGGTCCCCAGTCAGCAATCCTTAAATTGTGTCATCCATGGGACCACAGTAGCCCTAAGGTCAAAAGAATGAAACGTTAATCCTATGACTAA
>NW_018188029.1:0-322 GCF_001263595.1 Phalaenopsis equestris
TTTTTTTTATGATTCACAAGTTCCAAGTTTGTGAATTTTGTATTTTTTGGATTCTCCAATATATCTCTATTATGCATTTTGAACAAGGAAGTTGAATAGTGAATTCCATGCCTCAGGTCTCCAAATATATCAGAAACTGTAGAAGTTTATTTTGGGCAAGGTCCCAGGATGAATTCCTTGAGTGTCTATTTTACTACAAAATTTTGAATTTACATGACCACAAATTTCTCGTCTGGAGAAAAGAAAATATAATTTTCTTAGAATTTGATTTTATTTTTGTTTGTCTCAGTTACAAGTACAAAATTCTTTTTTGCTTTTTTTT
>NW_018188030.1:0-322 GCF_001263595.1 Phalaenopsis equestris
ACAAACTCCCCTACTCTTCTCCACCTGTCTCGTCCTCATCATTACTCGAAAGCTTTCTTTCGTCAATCATCTCAAGCCCTAATTGCTCTACTACTTGAGTGGAAATGAAGTTGTGGGGTACTATCTACCAACACCACCACATCTTGCTCCCTGATTTGTCTCTAAAGTTTAATAGTGTGGTTCGATGTTAACCCCACCATCGAGTTCAATGCGACTTATGCCATTTCCAAGTTAGGGCGTTCCTCCCCCACCACAACCTCCTCTCTTTCTTCATCTCCCACATCCTCTTTATTAAACACTATGAGAACCTATAAATTTCGAT
>NW_018188031.1:0-322 GCF_001263595.1 Phalaenopsis equestris
AGCTATCAACCCCGTTCTCTATGACCTACAAAAGCCATCTCAGCTTATGTAGCTCCCAACTCTAGCCTCCACGACCTACAGGCATTATCTAAACTCATGAAGATCCCAATTTTGGCCTCAATGGGTTACATGCACTATCTCACTTCATATTGCTCCCAACTTAGGTCTCTATGGCCTACAAATGTTAACTCAGCATATGTAGCTCCCAGCTCAACCTTTGTGGCCTGCAAATGTTATCTCGGCTCATGCAACTCTCAAATTTGGCCTCTATGGCCTGCACATGTTATCTCAGCTCAATTAGATCCCAATGCAAACCTTTATG
>NW_018188032.1:0-322 GCF_001263595.1 Phalaenopsis equestris
TGTGACCCTTATCCTAAAATGAAGCAAGAAAGTTGGAAAGCATGCCATTATCTTTTCAGAATAGGGAGTGGTAGACCTAACTGAGAGCTATAAATTTACACTAATTGGAAAATTTTTAATGGTTCACCCAAAGATGGACTTAATTAAAAAAACCTTTACAGATTTGAAGCTGGTAGGAAACTGGAAGATAAGGTTGTTTGATAGCAATCATGTCATGATCCATCTCACTAAGGAAGAAGTCTATGCCAAGGTTTTCTCAAAAAAAATTATAACAATTGAGGATACCTCAATGAAGCTACTGAAATGGACCCCTGCATTTGAT
>NW_018188033.1:0-322 GCF_001263595.1 Phalaenopsis equestris
AAGCTTCATCTCAATTAGATAAATCAATCCATATGGTTAGATACCTATGGAGTGATTGTTCTCTTCACAGTGTGTGAAAACTAAAGCCAGAGTTAGCGTTTGAGTCCATACCTAGTTTTGATGAGGTGAAGCCTCAATAAAAAGTGACAGGAAAGATCGCTACATTCTGACGAAGCTCTTCTTATGTCTAGTTTGGAATGAAATTGGGTCGAGCTATTTTCATACTGAAAATGGCTCCACGGGTTAGCCTTGGGAGGGGTTAGAGCTTGTTCGAAGGCTCAATTTTGATTGCAAACTTCCTCTTGAAGTTCAGTGATGGTTT
>NW_018188034.1:0-322 GCF_001263595.1 Phalaenopsis equestris
GGAGTCTTTACCCTATGCACTTAGATGCTAGTTAGGACACTTTCTATTAGTTTGTGTACTATGCTAGGGTTAGGCTGCTATGTTGTATATTTTGGAACCTGACTATTTTTCTTTGTTGGCTTGGTTGTCATAGTCAGGTGCCTTTTTCTACTCCTTATTTTTGTGTGCTTGTACCTTTACCGTGTTTTTGCATGCACATTAGTATATTAGGTCAATTTTTCTTGCAGGGAGTCATGCCTAAGAACACACACACTCACATGTAATAAAGAGGAGCAATGTAATGAGCCTGTATCAGAATTAAGGTACGAGCATGGGCTCTGAG
>NW_018188035.1:0-322 GCF_001263595.1 Phalaenopsis equestris
AAGTTTAACTTTCTCTATAAAGTTTCCATTATGAATTTTAAAATAAAAACACCAAGAACAAAAGAGAAAGAACGATTCAATATGAACATTGTTGCAGCACAATAACGATACATTTATAATGAAGAATGGAAAAAAAATGCTGAGGCAAGATGATTGGCCTCCTCCAAATAATAATATTATAATTTTTTATACATAAAATTCACACCCCTAGATCCATTAATTTTTATGCTTAGGATAAAAGGAAGCAGGCCATTAATTCTTATGATGAATATTCCAGTAATTTGTTTCAGAAAAAAATTGTTATTTTGCTTGTATGAACTCT
>NW_018188036.1:0-322 GCF_001263595.1 Phalaenopsis equestris
ATTTAAGCTAGTTTCACACACGATGTGGTGAGCGTGGCCCATTTGTTCAATCAAAATCGTTCGACTGATAAACGCTGACTGACCTTTGCCTAAGTGACAATCAGAGTTCAGCAGCTAGGAAGCATATATCGGTCGACCACATCTCCCACAAAAAATCTATTGTTCGGTCAGAGTCGTCCGACAAATAAATGTCGACTGGCCTTCGCTAGAAGAAAGCGAAAGCTTGGTCTTAAATGTTATCTTATGCTACAATAATCAACACATGTATCAAACAAGGTTCCATAGCATTTAAGCGGACATCCTACACTCCCGACATAAAAAA
>NW_018188037.1:0-322 GCF_001263595.1 Phalaenopsis equestris
TCGATGTTAACGTGGACCTCTCCTCAAGGACGCGAACCAAGTAAAATCTCATTTACCATAATTTCATAAATTTTTGCAGTTAGTACATCGATCCAAACAAATCTTATTAAAAGATTATATATTTATAATTTCTCCAATATAATTTTAAAGGCTTTGTTAAGCTATAAAAATTTTTAAATTCAGTCTATTTTAAAAATTGGTGAAATAGACATGTGAACCGAAAGGTAGATCACTTCATCGCTACCCCTAATAGCAACATGTGTGCACACACGGGCATGGATGAACAATCTTGGGCGCTTGTGCGGTTGCCTCACAATTGCAT
>NW_018188038.1:0-322 GCF_001263595.1 Phalaenopsis equestris
TTCACTTAGAGCCTTTTAGAACATCTCAAAATAGTCAAAAACCGCCAAAAATCTGTCTATAACCTCTCTAGAGCCTCTAGTGTCGGTTTTCAGTGCCTCTTACACTTGTTCTTTGGATTTTTTCTGTTCTAGCACAAATCTGGTACCTCAAGTGCCTGTTATCTGGATTCTGGTGCCACCCTTCAGTAGCTACACCGTTTTGCTCCGTTTGGCTCCATTTCAGCTATGTTTCGCCCCGTCAGTTGCGTTTCCCTCCTAACAGATATATTTACAAGACAAGCATGAAAAAAATCTTTATTTAAAGTGTATTTTTATTCAAAAA
>NW_018188039.1:0-322 GCF_001263595.1 Phalaenopsis equestris
TTTTTTTCTTTTTGATGTGGATGTACTAGATTTATTTTATTTTCCCTACTACTATGCTGATGTATTTTTCCTTATATTTTTTTTTGTTGTAATGGGCATTTTCTCTTGCTACTGATGGTATGGATGTATTGGATTGACATTTATTATTGTTCTAGACTATATGTGAACTTTTCTATTATAATATTGTAGTTTTGCTTAATGCAAATTTCATGTTAAATTCGTTGAACAGAAATATACTTACAGCTACATACTTGTCTTTTATGTTTATATTTGTGTACCTTTTTGAAAAACTCATGTGGTAGAAGTAAATTATCTTTTTTCT
>NW_018188040.1:0-322 GCF_001263595.1 Phalaenopsis equestris
TCATGTCATGATTTTTTTTCAATAAGTTTTACGCTGACTGCTGACTAACTAACGTAACCCTCCACTTTTCACATCCAGGTTTGGGATCGACAATGGCAGTGTTAGAATGTAAATTAACTAACGAATGCCTCCATTGATATTTTCAAAGATAAAATGTCTATCAATCTTCATGCGTTTGATCTTTATTATGATGCACAAGATTCTTTGCAATATTAATATAGCTTGACTATAACAGAACATCTTTATCGGATTGAGCGTAGAGCCTCTCAACTGACTTAATAACCTTTGGATTCACATTCCTTCACAAATTCCCAAAGCAAGT
>NW_018188041.1:0-322 GCF_001263595.1 Phalaenopsis equestris
CTTGTTGATATTGAGGATGAAACATAGGGGGAGATTACCCTTGACCGAGATCTGGAGAATTGAAGGGAGCAAGAAATGATGATCTGAATCCATTCCATTTGATCAGTGGTTTTTTCATTTGTTAAGTAAATAAATATAGAAAACTTAGTTCTCACTTTCTGACCGTCTGTTTCCACTTTAGTTAATTCCAAGCTTCGGGTCATGGCAGGAGGGATGAACCCCAGGCTTGAAATTTGTCTTAGGAGCTTGATGAGAAAGAATTTCAATGGGATGCAGGTTCTATCAGTGGAGAATAGGTGTTTCTTGAGTGGTTGCTATTGAG
>NW_018188042.1:0-322 GCF_001263595.1 Phalaenopsis equestris
CGAGCTCTCTCCACAGCAGCTACCGAAGACATATGGCTATGCAGACTACTCCATGAATTTCAAGTTCCAATCATCTCACCAACTTAAATTTTATTGCGACAACATCTCTAAGATGATGATTGCTCGCAATCATATCTTCCACGCTTGCACCAAGCACATCGAGATAGATTATCACTTCATCCACGAGAAAATGTTATCCAACGAAGTGGCTCTAAATTACATTTCTACAATGGATCAGCCGGCGAGCATCTTAACCAAACCACTCCCTACAACTTGTTTCATCCTTCTTCCTGACAACCTAACACCTCAACCACGAAGCATT
>NW_018188043.1:0-322 GCF_001263595.1 Phalaenopsis equestris
TACAAAGATCTCTTGGACGACACAATCTGTAGTTGCTGACAAGAATCTTTCTGTCCTTGTTTAATTACCTTTCAGACTAAGTAGGTATGAACACCCTGAGGACTCTGAGAAGACGGAGTCATAGACATCTTGACTGGTTTGTCTAAAATTTATTCAACAAACTAAATCAACATATGAAAACATAATTTCATGCTAATGTTGTTTAGCAGTATGCTAAAGACATAAGGCAAGTCATGTTTTAGATTTACATTGCATGTTATTAGAATGTGCTAGCTCTATTTCGTGGGGACGACTTTCTGAAGATGGAATATTGAATCTCAAA
>NW_018188044.1:0-322 GCF_001263595.1 Phalaenopsis equestris
GTTCTAACTCCAAGCCAATCTCTCACAAATCTAAGCCCTAGGGGAGCAAATCGTGAAATAGAGGAGGAAGAAGGCGAACCAAGAGAAAAAAATGGCGAGAATAGGCGGTTTAGGCGCTAAAAACGTGATTTGATTCAGTCTGACGCTATAGCACAAATTCAGGTGTGATAGCGCCCTACTTTGTAGATGAACGGCACTATAGTGCCAAGTTGTGGCGCTATGGCGTGCTCAACAGTCCAGATTTTTGAAAATTATGTCATTTTAAAAAGAGCACAACACCCTAAGATTAATGGACCCAAAATTGGTCGATTTAATAATATTT
>NW_018188045.1:0-322 GCF_001263595.1 Phalaenopsis equestris
ACTTAACTTTCTAAATAAAATCAATGTCTCCGATTGCAAAAGAAAAAGGTAGAAATACGATAACATTTTTAGAAATTATTTGGATTCTTTTACAAATAACAGGATAACTCCCAACAAGAATGAATGAAAGAAGAAAATTCATAAATCGACTCTAAATAGTTGGGATAAGGCTATGCAGCCTATGCTTAATAATGATAACATTTCTAAAATAATCATGAAACTTGGTGCCCACACAAAGAGTATAGCATTCATTTATTTGATAAGCTAGTGGTAGCAACCTGTTGGCTTTTCTATGATAAAAGATGTTATAGATTTTCTGCAG
>NW_018188046.1:0-322 GCF_001263595.1 Phalaenopsis equestris
CCTCTACTTCAACCAACCAACTTGAATTTTACTAACAAGTTGAGAGTTATGAAACATAAAAAATAAGCAAATAAAAATTATACAAAATACCCCATGGGCATAAAATTGCGGGAGAAAAAAACATACTTTGAAGTTCTCGCTATTCACGTCGAGATTTACATACATACCAACTCGATTCATACATATTTACATATCTTACCCCTAAACTTGTTTTTACATATATGTCATTTTACCTATGCATGCATGAAAATGCATATTTCCAATTTTAAAGTTAAAAATAGCGATATTTTTTTATGTGATATTAAAGATTTGGGTGGTATAA
>NW_018188047.1:0-322 GCF_001263595.1 Phalaenopsis equestris
ATAATTAATATATATTTTTTATAATTTATATATTGATTCAATAATATGAATAGTAGGCCCAAGATGCTTACTTTTGGAAAATATTGTATAATAGATATACAAATTAGCTTTAGTTTCAATGGTAAGATTTGAATATATTCATAATTCTTCAATAAATGGCGTCAAATTTCTAGTGATTTTTTCTTAAATAGATTGGATGAGATTTTACTTACATTGTCAAGAATAACTTTTAATCAAACAAATCACCCATCAACTATGAGTTCTTAAATATCGAGTGTTCATTATTATTTTTTCAATCTAAAAAGAATTGTTCTCATTTGAT
>NW_018188048.1:0-322 GCF_001263595.1 Phalaenopsis equestris
GGTATGTGATTTAGATCTCTTAGAGTTAGATAGGAACCAATATTCTTTGTAGTTTAAAGCCAACCACAGCAATGCCTTTATGTTGAATGAAACTTGGCATGAGTTAAAGGCTCATTAACATCTTAGTTGTACCGTTGGAATAAAAGAATGACATGTTGTAATTCTAAACAAAAAAAGTATGGAAGATTTACATACATATCACCCAATTCTTAGCTATTTACATATCCAATACCTATATTTCAAGTTTACAAATATACCGTCTTACGTATCCATGAGAAGGTATATCTCACTTTTTATAAGTTAAAATGGTAGCATTTTGATA
>NW_018188049.1:0-322 GCF_001263595.1 Phalaenopsis equestris
TATTAGAAAAACCGCTATGTGTTGGGCATGGAGTCGCGATGCTCCAGTAGTTTTCGCCAAATCTTCTTGAAATTTTCTCTAAGGGTATTTTCTGCATAAAACACAGAATTGTATAATATGTGTACAAAAATATAAAATAAAAAAAATTATTTTGGCACATGTAATATGTTGTTCTCACTCAATAAGGTGCGACCAACTTTCTTCAAAATTGTCACAAAATTTAGAGACCTAAGGATATCAACAAGGTTTTAAACATCACCTAAGTAGCCAACAAGGTTGGCAAATTTTGATCTCTCACCTTCAATATGCGGGGAGCAATAAG
>NW_018188050.1:0-322 GCF_001263595.1 Phalaenopsis equestris
ATAAAATTTATTTTTCAAAATATTTTATAAGGCAACATGTTTTTTAGTTTGATTTAAATTATACTTAAGTAAATATATTTATTTTTATAATGGTTTAGAGTAAAATAATTGTAGTGGGATGTTTGTTATATTTTTAATAAATATAATATATTAGTTTAAAAATTTAATGAATAAGACTATAATTTGGCCTATATAATTTATTGATAATGATGGTTAAAATTTATATATGTTTTTAGTGGCGGCACAGGATAATTTTTTTTCTTATTTGGTGTGGGGCTGACATTGACAAATTTAACTGAAGCATTTAGATGAGGACCATATT
>NW_018188051.1:0-322 GCF_001263595.1 Phalaenopsis equestris
TACGATAATATAATTTTAAGATGAATCCCTTAAAGAGCACAATTGACATTAATTTCGAGAAATTTCTCAGATTTGTTGTCCATCATTGGGGAATCAAAATTGACCTAGATAAAATTAAAGCCATCTTAGAAATGTGGCCTCCCATAACACTGAAGAAACTATGATCCTTTCAATGTAAATTGACATATCTAAGATGTTTTATATCTAATATGTTTGGTAGGCGTCAACCCTTTCTGACATTGATTAAAATGGTCACCAATTTTTTTTGGTTGAGAAATGCTAATGGGCCTTTGAGGATATCAAATAGTACTAATGACACCTC
>NW_018188052.1:0-322 GCF_001263595.1 Phalaenopsis equestris
TGGAAGTAAAGATTATAACATACTCAGTGTTACACCTAACAAAATGACCAATGAGTAGGTAAGAGTCTCTCCAATGAGGTGAATTATCTTTATTGAAAACCTCCAAAACTCTTAGATGTTATATGGTTTCAAAGCAATTAGTTTAGCTTACTTTATGATTTTTTCTTTCATGAATTCATGTATTCATCTTAGGATGTTGAGCAAGAAAATTATTAGGAGTTTTTGAATACATGGATTCATCACTAGACCACCCATGAGACCCTTGGAGCCTTTTAAAGTTTTAAATCAAATTAATCAAATTAATTTAAGTACCCTTAAGAGA
>NW_018188053.1:0-322 GCF_001263595.1 Phalaenopsis equestris
TTAGAAGTTTGCAATTTGTGCCGACATATTCTCGATGTACAACATGTTTGATAAAGATACAATTTGTTTGAAAACACTTAAAACTCCTAGATATTATTTTGTGTGGTTTCAAAGATACATTGATTTGTTTATAGAAACAACTAAAATTGTAAAATACACACCAAACAAACATATTTTAAAAATAATAGAGAAAAAAAATAAAAAATACAAAATAAAATTAATCCCGAGCAAGCCCCAAGAAAACATAAGATCCAAAATCCATCTTCATTCCAAACACACATGCCGGAGAGAGAGAGAGAGAGAAGGGCGGCCGGGGGACTGT
>NW_018188054.1:0-322 GCF_001263595.1 Phalaenopsis equestris
CTCAGGACTCCATTAGAGCCCTTTATTACTTGAGTCATGCGTATACTTGCATAATTATTAGGTTAGCAGCTTAAAGATTTTAAAACATAAAACTATTTATGCTGAAGTGATTTTTATTGTAATTGAACTGCATATTTATTAATTGTGTTGTCATGTGTGTGTTGTAATATTGAAAAATATTTAAAAAGCATAAACAAAAACCCACCACCAAGTTTTTGGCACCATTGCTGGGGGATAATGGTAAATTAATTTATAATTTAAAATACTATGTTTGAACTGAAAAACACATATTAAGAAAAATTGTAGTTTAATTAATATTTTT
>NW_018188055.1:0-322 GCF_001263595.1 Phalaenopsis equestris
TCCAAAACTCTTCATGACAATCCTTAGGACCAATTGGATCCATCAATTGGGCTATAGACAAACTCTAGACCTGCTCAAACCCAACTCTACCCCAACATCCCCAAAATTGACCATGAGCCCAAATCCTTCAAATTGAACTTCCAAATTACTTCAAAATCACTCAAAACCTTTTCTAAGCTTCTTTTGACAATCATCTACATCATCTTGATCAATTAAATGAGCTCAATGTCATGACTAACGCAACCTAAACCCAACTTCAAACCAAAATTCCCAAAATTGAACCCTTGCACCAAAGTTGCCCAAACCAAACCAAAGTGATCAA
>NW_018188056.1:0-322 GCF_001263595.1 Phalaenopsis equestris
CAGTGGCACTCCCAACCAAAGAGAAGTTATTTTCCTAAACATATCTTTGCAAGAATGTGGACAAAGGGGAAAAGTTATTTTTGTCATTTTTCCCTGCGCAGGTTCCAATTGTTATTCTTTCTTGCGAGAAGTTGCAACTGCAACCTCCTTCATGGCGTCTTTCGTCATTTCACATGTGTGGATCGTGGAAACGAAAGAGAGCTTGTTATAAAGGAGTTCATCATTGATTTGCGTGTAAAACAGCATAAAAAAGGAAATTACAAAGGCGATATTGAATGCATTCTTGAATGGAATCCCAGCAGCCGACCAACAAGCTCTTCTC
>NW_018188057.1:0-322 GCF_001263595.1 Phalaenopsis equestris
TTTGCTGCTCTTATTTTCCTCTAACAGTTTGCTAATGCACACTTGAGTTTGATTACTCTTATTAAAGGTAGATATTCTTCGAATTCTATCTTGTAATTACTTTTGGTTTTAATAAGATATTTATTTTTGTCTTTAACTTTTAATGAATATCTAATACAAATCCCACGTTAGATATGTTACCGAGAGTAGCTGCTAGGGTGCTACAATTAGGTCAAACCTTTTGAATAAGGTGGAGTCATTTCAGATTCTGCTGAAAATCAAGCAATTTCCTAATCGAATTTAGAGTTTCAAGTATTCTATCAAAACTAGGAACAAGCATGAT
>NW_018188058.1:0-322 GCF_001263595.1 Phalaenopsis equestris
ATTTGACTAATTTTGATACCATCGGGTCTGTCTCATCGAGCCGGTCAGTATGACTATAAGTTTCCTGAAATCGGAGCACACGATAACTCTTACTTGAAGTTGAAATATTTTTTGCTCAAAAGATCGCCTCGAGATTCATGCCCGGGTGATAAAAACTTGTTGGTGGCGTACCACTTCTTATTATTTTTTAATTTGGATGAAATTTAAACTAGCATTGAAATTATTATAATAAATCAATAATTAATCAAAATCATTATTTTAAAATCGATTTAATAATCTTACTCCTATTTTGATCAAATTGAAATTGAAATATTTTGGCCTA
>NW_018188059.1:0-322 GCF_001263595.1 Phalaenopsis equestris
CTCTCCCTATAGAACGACCTATCCCTTGAGCGTGTTTCCCGGACATTTTTGGATTCAACAATGTGATACTATGACTGAAAGTTCTTTAGATTGGGTTGTCAATTGGACATTAGGCCAAAGTATTAAATTAAAAATGTCTGTATCATTTGAATATATAATCAAAACTCTCGATTTTCTTATTTTAAATATACTTAATAATTTTTTTTTCAAAACTCAAAAGCCAGTTAATATTGTCCTTAATTAACTGATGTTAAAAAAATAACATATTGTTTAAAAAAATGAATGCTAACTAGAAATTAATTTTGTAAAACTTAAAATAGAC
>NW_018188060.1:0-322 GCF_001263595.1 Phalaenopsis equestris
CTTCATTCAATGATGCAATGATGTCCAAGTTGCCTATAAATTTGTCACTTTCTAATGAATTTATTAACTAAATCAAGCTTATGTTGGATGCTAACCTTTCCCACAGAATCTTATCAAATTTCTCCCATTAGGTTGGAGGAGTTATGAAATCAACCTACATTCAAAGTTGACTTATTTAGTGAGTATGGTGGCACCAAATGATTCATTGAGCTAGATTTGTACTCGGGATATTAAGTATCATTAGCAAAACTGGATAAACTAAAGGTTGGATGTTTGACCTGTAACTAGGGATGTACATTATTTAGTTAAAACAAAAAAAAAT
>NW_018188061.1:0-322 GCF_001263595.1 Phalaenopsis equestris
ATATATATGTTATTATTAAATTTTTATTAGTGTATTGTTTTAATAGGGGAATTACATGTCTTTTTTGTGTCTTTTTATAGTCCGCACTTTAATAGAGGATTTACAGGTCTTTATGGTGCTCTTTCATAGACATGAGCAATTTTTGACATTTTTTAGTCATTTATCTTTTATTTGGCCTGTTAGAATGTCTTGATGTTCATGCAGATGCACCCAACACTCACATATATAATAGAAGAGAGAAATTTCCTTAATGAAATTTGAAATTAAGAATAATTCATACAATCACATTTAAATATATTTCTTTGTTAAAAATAATTCCTCA
>NW_018188062.1:0-322 GCF_001263595.1 Phalaenopsis equestris
CGAAATTAATTGTGTTCAAAATTGGCTCGTGTTCGAAATTGCTCGTTAACAATGTGTTTCTGTTTGGGTCAATTTATATATTCCTAATCATGTTTGGCACATGTTCAACTTGAATAGGCTTCTTTAAATTAATTAGAAAAACAAGATTTAGATTGTTAGATACAAACTTGCACCACTCCTATGCAATAAAAAACACAACCACATAATCACATAAATTATAGTGATTTAACCTAGATATAAATATATATAATATATCATTATATAACTAATTCATATAATACCCTTATTTCGAGCTAAAACGAGTCGAACATGATCGAACAAA
>NW_018188063.1:0-322 GCF_001263595.1 Phalaenopsis equestris
TATATATATATATATATATATATAATATTAAATATTGGGTACAAAATATGTGAAGGGTAAAATTACTAAATTTTCTAATTACAAAAGAAAAATATTAGCTTTATTATCTATAAAAAAAGAACTCAAATTTTAGCTGGGCTAATTGCCAACCTTGGACGTGTTAGATTTGTCATTTCTTTTGGAGGGAGGATAGCTTGTGCGAATTAATGGGGTTTTGTAATAGGACATTTTCTGTGTTGCATTTTAAACTGCATTATTTAATATGGTAGTATAAATTCGAAGAACTTAACTTCATATATCAGAAGAGAATATTTTGTTTTCA
>NW_018188064.1:0-322 GCF_001263595.1 Phalaenopsis equestris
GCGAGCGCGAGCGAGAGAGACCGAGCGATGGAGGCAGGAGGGAGAGCGAAGAGGATGGAGTCCCTTGGATGGTTGACAGAGTCGGCGGTCATGCCTAAGAAGCATAAGGCCATCGAGGGCGTGGGAGCTTCCTCCATTGTTGAGCTCAAGGCTCAGCTTTACCGCACCCAGGAAGAAACCCGCAAGACCCGCGAGTCTGGCCCTGATTCCTCCGAATACCTGCGTGCTAAGAAGAAGATTATCCCCTCTGGCCCCTTATCCCATAAGAACTCCGGCGTAGAGGAACGCGACAGAAGGTTAATTTTTTTATTCCTTTCCAGTC
>NW_018188065.1:0-322 GCF_001263595.1 Phalaenopsis equestris
GAGTGCTACCTTAGAAGAGTCGACTAATAAACCATGTGAAATGTTGTTTTAGTCGGGCAAGGTGTTTTTTAACATGAGCTAACTAATCATCCTTGTATGATGGTGAATGTTCCTATTGGTTAGAGCATAACCTATGATAAGGGTGATATTATAAATAAATTAAGTTGACCAGGGTATAGCATATGCCAATTGATTAAAGAAAAGATCACATTGGCTAGGGCATAGCCTACATCAATTGTCCTATCTACAAAGAGCTCGATGATCCAACTAGAGCAAATCCTATGCCTTGTGATCATATATACATGTGTGTGTGTGTGTGTGT
>NW_018188066.1:0-322 GCF_001263595.1 Phalaenopsis equestris
CCCTCCTCTCTTGACCGAATCTTAGAGATCCCTTGCCGGTCTTCCAGTCATCTCCTCCCTTTCCGAGCTCTCATCACCGATAGCCTCACCGGTAGCCTGTTTATAACGTTTTTTCCCGCTCAAATGGATCTGACAACCCATTATTTTGAATCTTGATGAATTTCTTTTCCCTTTTAGGTGCTTCTCGTTACCTCCCTTTCTCTCACCGTCGATGAACCCCTTTGCTCTTGCCAACTATAAATACCCATTTGAGCGAAGCATTTAAGGGGCTGATTTTTTTTCTTCTAGAGATTTTAGGGAAACATAGTTTGAGAGCTTTTAT
>NW_018188067.1:0-322 GCF_001263595.1 Phalaenopsis equestris
GCCAGAAAAGACAAAGGATTGGGAACAGTTATACCAGGCAAAGCAAGAATTGAGCTGATTTTCATCACGCTAGACAAGGGTATGTTGAGATTCTACTATCACCTAACAGAGTCGTGCACTAATAATGAAGTCGAGTATGAAGCGCTAATTATCAGGTTGGAATTGGCAATCTTGATGAAAATAATTGATATTACCATCTATGGCAACTCACAACTCATCTTTCAATAATTCGTCAGGCAGTGCAAGATTTTGAAACCAAGGTTAACCAAATATGATCAGTACGGAATGAGGCTGCTATAAAAAATTCCCAATGTGACTTTCT
>NW_018188068.1:0-322 GCF_001263595.1 Phalaenopsis equestris
TGAGTTATTTGGATCGGTACCAACTCAAAATCAGGCTGTAGCTCATTATGTTTGATTTTATTTAACATCCTATATAATTTTTATAAATGAAAAATACTTAAAGTTAATATCGAAGTCTACTACAATAAGGATAATGCCTGTAATGATGAGGTTATATTTATTCTCTAATAAATAAAAGCGATTTACCTTAAGATATAAAATCTTAAATAATAATTTTATTTGGAAGAAATTATTAGGTGAAGTATTCTTATTATGAGCGTATATGTCCCCTTAAATAGAAATTCTATGGTTGGTTTTGTTGTTGCTATTTCGGTGCTCTCCG
>NW_018188069.1:0-322 GCF_001263595.1 Phalaenopsis equestris
TTCGAATAGGTATGTAGAATTAGGGATTTTTTACCATTTTTATTCGAGTATGAGGCGGGGTGTACGCCCCGTGAGGCACGTATTGCGCTCCGGACCTTCCCGGGCATAAGCCCCCCAAGATTTGTGCCCCCATCATTGGTTTGGGGTGAAAGACCTTACACCCTGTCCCGGAGCGCGCCCCAAAAATGCCTTTTAAAACAAAGTTTGGAACCTTATCATACGCTTTTTATAAATCAACATCATATATAAATCATCCTTGCTCTCTTTGTACTTCTCTATCAAACTTGTCAATAAATGTATAGCTTTCATAGTAGACTTGCCC
>NW_018188070.1:0-322 GCF_001263595.1 Phalaenopsis equestris
TACTCCAAATTGCACCATTTTTGTTTTATTTTCTCGAAAAGTACATTTCTTATACCTGAAACAAAGAATATGAAAAATACCATCCTTTCAATTTTAAATCATTAAAAATCATTAAAATTAAGCTTAAAATATATATGAAAAGATAGGTAATTTTTAAGCGTGTCAAAATCCCCCACACTTAAATGTTACTTGTCCACAAGTGACTCTTCTACTACTTAAAAATATGACTTAGGTAGAGATTAACTTATAAACTTCTTTACTTTAGTTTAGTAAATAAAATAACATAGTTTAAGAAAAAATTTTAATAACTTAGATTAAAACT
>NW_018188071.1:0-322 GCF_001263595.1 Phalaenopsis equestris
GTTTGTTGATGCTCCTCAACCAAAAGAGTTGATTATGTGTTTTTTCTAGTTCTGCTTAACTGAAATTTCAATTTATGTTGTTGTGAATTTTGGATACTTGGATCCATTTATCTTTAATTTAATTGGTATCATTATTTAGATATGTTGTTGTTTTCTTTTATCAGTTCTGATGCTAGATAAATGTCATATTATATTGTTCGTGTTTATTTTGTGCTTGTGGAAATTTAATTTATTTTTTTTTTTTTTGTTTTTTATAAGTTTGTGTCTGATCAACATCGAAAAGTTATGATGCTAATAGCTATAATAATAGCCTCAACATCTG
>NW_018188072.1:0-322 GCF_001263595.1 Phalaenopsis equestris
TACATAGGTTAAGCAAATAAAAAACTTTAGATTTTATATGTATGTAAGAATTGTGTGATGTGTATGTACGTTTTCCATAAGAAAATGGCACAAAATAAAACACGAAAATAAATTTACGGAGAATCCTAAAATATTCAACATTTTCTACCTTATTATTTTGATTGCCCCATTCACACGAAAAAATATTCCATCTGAATGTACGGACATCCGCGTGTTCGGACAGCCAACGACGACGGCCACATCGCCCGCCGAAGACGTGCATGGTGATGTGCCCATCGATCGTTAGTCGTCCGGACGAAATATTTTTCTCATTCACACAAGC
>NW_018188073.1:0-322 GCF_001263595.1 Phalaenopsis equestris
AAAACTAAGTCTTATCTAACCTCATCAGCATCCTATATTTTATTTTAAATTTAGAACTAATTCTTTTCTATTTCTTTCCTTTTCACCAAATTTTCAAGATATTCAAACAAAGGCAAGAAAACAAAATATGATAAAATTCCGTATTCCTTACATTGCATATTAAAATCCAAGCTTATTCGACGTGATCACGTATTACAGTAATAAAAACCTAAATTACAATTCCAGAACATGCAATTAACTTTCAAAGGCTTCCAATACAAACTTCTTTATCTTATTATATACTATTGTGCAACTAAAACCAAAGGTCAAAATCCAATTGAGC
>NW_018188074.1:0-322 GCF_001263595.1 Phalaenopsis equestris
TTCTTTAAAAGCAAGGGCAAGTCGTACTAAAAAAATTGGTTCTGGGTACCAAAAAAGCTAAATATCTGAGCTAGTTACAGTATGTATAAACTTATCTTTTGAGGCTACCATTGCACAACAATCTTCATCTATTTCTTATTTAATAAAATTTAGAACAGATACCGTAAGGCTATTAGGATATTTTGTTATATCTCTACTCATTGAAGCTAATCATTAATGTACATGATTGCACTATCGAAAATAAGCACAAGCATGCAAAAATTGCTAAGGGGCCTGAACATCGATTAGTTTTCTGCGATTGCAATCAATTATGTTTTTTTTT
>NW_018188075.1:0-322 GCF_001263595.1 Phalaenopsis equestris
TTTATAATTAAAGCCAAAAGAGCATTTCAAACCTTTCGTTCTATTACCAATGGAATTTCAATGAAATTGAAGGAAGGATTGAAGAAATCAAAGTAACATAGCTAAAGGAATGAAGGTAGGAAAAATTTCTCATCTCGAAATCAAAAGAAATTCCTAAGCTTCTCCTTCTACCCTTCTCTCCACCTCTCTTCTACTTACAGGTTTTTTCTGGTGTCTAGGGTAGAGGAAAAGCATTAAGGAAATGAAATGAGAAAGGATAATTGGCTTTAAATTGGAGGTAGTGTGGGTTTATAGAGGGATAACTGCTGACCTCATTTTTTAT
>NW_018188076.1:0-322 GCF_001263595.1 Phalaenopsis equestris
TTTTAGACTTATGAGATGGCCTCTTTGTAATTGGGGTGCGATGCAAACCTTGCAAAGCTGAAACTAACAGTCCTCGACCCGACATTTCTCTGTAGAAGATAGGAGAAACGTCAGTACTCTCCAGTTTAGGTAAAACTCAAAATGATAAAAAGGTTATTAGAATATTCATATATTTATTTTTATGGAATTTTGAAAAACATATGTAGGAAGGTATGAGAAAAAGGGACGTGTCGAATGACAATTTTGAGTTTTATTACAATTTTATTTTTTGATGCCCAAAACACATGAAAGACCCAAAAAGTAGCAAAAGAAGGTCGCTAAA
>NW_018188077.1:0-322 GCF_001263595.1 Phalaenopsis equestris
ACATACCACCCAATTCTTATGTATTTACATCTATGACACCTAAACTTAACATTTTATAATCATATCACCCAAATCTTTCATAACCCTAAAAAAAGATCATTATTTTAACATAAAAAAAATGAAAAATCCAAACGTCATACTAAAAAAATCATATAATCTAAGTTGAAGTTTACCTGTCAGACATGTAAATGCAGCAATAAAGTGGTATGCATGTAAATCTTCCATATAAATATGGACTCATAAAAGGAATAATTTACATATAAAGCATCCAAAATATTGATATTTACAAATTAAGCATCCAGGTGATATTTTAAACTATCGA
>NW_018188078.1:0-322 GCF_001263595.1 Phalaenopsis equestris
CTTATTCCAAATTTCTCTTGAAACCCTTTATCCATAAGTAAGGTAGTGAAAGATCACAATTGTGGAATCACTTTTTGTCTAACTGTTATGAATTTCAGGATCAGAGATGGAAGAGGAGGATTGATAGTTGTAATGAGGTTAGAGGTTTGTTGTATTTTGATGTTGATTTTAAAGGGAGTAATCATGCTCTTGTTATTGACAAAGATGTGTCTACTCTTGAAACGGGAAACAAATTATGTTTTAACATTGTTAGTTAGGTCATTCTAGTTCATAACTCAAATTTTATTTCCTTGCTTTGTTTGGTGAAAAAATATTTTTCAAT
>NW_018188079.1:0-322 GCF_001263595.1 Phalaenopsis equestris
AATATCAGATTATTCTTCAACAGCTTCACAACAACTTCTTAATAAGCCGCAGCTGCCCCAATTGGAGCCTAAATTAGTATTGTTATAGACTACGACTAAGATTACTCCCGACAAAGAGTTAGGGTATCATTTTGGCACTTTTCTTATCTCTATCTTACCATATGCATTTCCAATGTGCGTTGTGCTTCTGAAAATCCCAGTCACCAACACACTGGCAACCATTAGCGCATAATTTATCTCTGGAATGTATACTTGCCCCTCATACTCTGCAGAAGTATGAACAACTCTTACTCTTGGAAAGCAAGATAGACCTTGAGATTGT
>NW_018188080.1:0-322 GCF_001263595.1 Phalaenopsis equestris
TTTTTTCAGAATTATCTAATTGCTGTAGTATTTGGGGACATGACAGCCATCTTATTTTATTGGAAGCTTTTCCAACGGCAATTTCGCAGAACTAGCCGTTGTGTACGAAATATTAATGATCGAATAAAAAGGTGCCCTTTACTTGAAAGAAAGAAAAAATTCTTTTAATTAAAAGTAATTATATATAAATAAAAATGAGCATTTAAATATATATCACATAGTTTTTATACATGTACATTTTGACACAGTTTCATAATTACATACATAACACTCAGGTTTTTGACATGATAAAAATACACATATTCATCTATAGATTTTTAAG
>NW_018188081.1:0-322 GCF_001263595.1 Phalaenopsis equestris
TGATCATACCACACTAAAACAAATCACAACTAACCTCTAATAATTACAACTCACAAACATTTTAACACAGATAACCTATGGGTTGCCTCACATGAATAGCTTGGTTTAATGTCAACAACTTAACTATGAGGATTTTTTTTATCTCTTACCACATTACTTTAAAAGCCCTAGAAATCCCATGACATTAAAATTCAAACCCAAGGGGGAGGGGAGAAGCACCAAAGTCAACATTTTGTCTTACTTGAAGCTTTTTCAACACCAATTAACCCTAGAACCAACATAAACCCTAAACACATCAACTTAAACCCTAAAATTTGGAATC
>NW_018188082.1:0-322 GCF_001263595.1 Phalaenopsis equestris
GACAAAGCTCATTTGGAATCTCTGGTAGTGTCGGCTCTATGACAAACTCCGACTCATCCGCCATGACGTGCGAAGTGTTGGACATTTCCCTCATGCATGGATCATATAATCCCTCCTCAGAACTCGGGGTGAGTGTCGCCTCTACTTCTTTTATAGATATTCTCTCTTATCGTAGGAAAGCCCTATGCTTGTGACGGTTAGTGTTACGGTGTTGTGTCCTTCTAAGAAATGCATCTATTACTCTTTCTTTATCAGCACTGACCAAGTTTTCTGTCAGTGCGGTGATTATGGACTGTAAATGGCTGGTTCCTTCCATTGGATG
>NW_018188083.1:0-322 GCF_001263595.1 Phalaenopsis equestris
CATTACGTTTTATTAATTATTGAATTTTAAAGAACATTAAATTGTTTAAGAAAAAACATATAAAATTATTACAATGATTAGGAAAATTAATAAATTAAATGCATATTAAAATTGTCTCTTCTATTATTTATATAAATTGGATATCATTATACTTTATATAAATTTCTATTTAGTCAATATCAAATCAAATAGTTTCTTCTGAAATAATTATATATTTCCAAAAACATAAATCATGTAAGTAATTAGTATTCATTATAATTTATAATTAAACGATTAAATGTCTGTTTGGGGCAGCTGCATCTTATTAAATAATCTGCTGATA
>NW_018188084.1:0-322 GCF_001263595.1 Phalaenopsis equestris
TATTCTCTATTTCGGTGGTTCGCTAATCTAGAGGAGTAGTTACATAGAGCTTGATAGGCCACTTCGACAAGTGAGTTCTACACGTCACTTCGACAAGTGAGCTCACACAATGGAGACTGAAAAATCCTTAAAACGGTGGGACCTTCTTGGCCCCTGAATTCTACTAACATATACATTGGCCCATGGGAGCTGCATACAAGTACACAGTTAGATATGTTAATTCACATGTATCGTGTAGCATGTCAGTAAGTGTCCCTTTAATTTATTGACGTGTTATCTTCTAATCTCTATTAAAGCACACAATCTATGATGAAAAAAAAAA
>NW_018188085.1:0-322 GCF_001263595.1 Phalaenopsis equestris
GTGAGTAAAAATATGAGTTTTGTAGTTTAAAAAGTTATCTAATTTGCATAAAAACTTGATTTTTAAATAGCAATGTTTCTTATTCTGTCTGTGCAATTACTAATTATGCCTAGAAAAAATAGTCGGGGGGCATTCTCATAAAACATGTTGAGAAAATTAATTGCAGGAACGGATCCATGCAGTTTTGAAAATAACAAATTACAAATGGAGATCAAGGCTCACACCATCCTTATAAACACTCTTCTTCTTCGGTGAACTCGACGAAGACGAAGATGAATCAGTACACGAAAATCCAACTTCGCCTCCCGCCGCCGCGGCCGGC
>NW_018188086.1:0-322 GCF_001263595.1 Phalaenopsis equestris
ACAAATGCATACTTTTCAGAAAAGATTACCTTAAATAGTGTTTGAAATTCATAACTATCTTGTCGGTCATAGTTATCTATCCTTTCTTTCCCAGTCCCACAGGTACTAAGCCACCTTAATTCCCATGAACCAGTCCATCGCATCCCTGAAGCTAAGATAAATCATGATTAAGGCATCTTCCGTCTATAAAATGTATTTGTGTAAGACCTCTACGGTGGATAGGGTGAGTCCTCCAACACTTGGAGTCCAATTATAGACTACACAAAGTGAATTTCCACCACATCCTCTCCCGCTTAATGAAAAAGGGTAACAAGATGACATA
>NW_018188087.1:0-322 GCF_001263595.1 Phalaenopsis equestris
TTTTTGATTTTCATCATATATTTGGAGCACATTGTGAAATTATGCAAAAATCACTATTCATGGTGAAACATACAAAAAATCTATGAAAAATACATGAAAATGATAGTTTAAGCTTCTAGAAGTTAAGTTTAGTGATCTAAACTTGAGTTTAGGATTTATTGAGAATTTTATGTGAATTTTAGAAAAAGACACCAATAATGAAAAGGAGCAATGGGAAGTCCCCTTTTGATTCAAGCAAATTTGTTAGTTCAGAAGCTCAAGATTGATATGCAGAAGTGATGCAGTCTAGAAAGTTGATTCCTGAGTGGTGTTTTAAAAATTC
>NW_018188088.1:0-322 GCF_001263595.1 Phalaenopsis equestris
TAATAGTGTCGCAGACGAATCCACAAATTCACGCCGTCGTCCGTACATTCAGACTAATCACATAATATTTTCTCACAAAAATGAACCTAAATGAAAGGTAATAATATTAATTGGTCTTCCTTAGTTAAGTTACTTTGTCATACCCCCTTTAATATAATTTAGTCCTTATGGATTATTATTTTGTTGTTATATCTAACATTACGATTTTAATTTTTATTAAAAATATCAATCATGTATTTCTATGTTTTGTTTCCAAAGAATAAAATAGCCTTTAACATTTTTAAGACAAAAGTTAAGAATATATGCAATAAAATAAAAAAAA
>NW_018188089.1:0-322 GCF_001263595.1 Phalaenopsis equestris
ATGATACTATTAAAAAACATTAAAAATATGCTTAGAATATAATCAAGTGTGCTCTACATCTGGTGAAGAGATTTATAAATTTAATATGCAACAAAACCACATAATTTTTTTGAATATAATATAGTCAATTTTGTAATATAAAATTTGACCACATCAATACTAAAATTGACAAATAAATCAAGCATAAAATCAACTCTAAGAAATTTGAAAGAATTAGTAAACATAAAATAAACATGTAAGGCTTACCAGATCTTAAATCAAATCACAACTGGTGTACACATCTACTATTGAAACAGACGTCACATTCTCCTCACCTTAGAAA
>NW_018188090.1:0-322 GCF_001263595.1 Phalaenopsis equestris
CATAGTAAGATTACAATTGCTTACTAAGTCAAATTTACTCTTGTAATTAATGGTTCATTTGGAAAAAAAAACTTTATATTGATAGGTCTAATAAGAGAGACTTGATTTACAAAAGAAGGACCAATGCTGCTAGTCATTTATGATGATGGTTTCTTTTTACTGTTTTCTGCTAATATTGATATATTGTTCATTACTGATTTAAAAAGTTGTCTTCATATTATTGTTGTTGTTTCTGGATGTTTTGAATTTTTTGCACTTTGTGGATCTTATTGAATTATTTATATTTTGAAAATTTCTTAAAAATATGTGAAAAGTAAAAAAA
>NW_018188091.1:0-322 GCF_001263595.1 Phalaenopsis equestris
AAAAAAAAAAAATATGCATAAAATAAGTTTGTAAGATGAAGATGTCATCAAAATAAGAAATTGAACTAATGATTATAGTTTACAAGATGGAATTAATTACGATTAAGAATTTTCTCCTTTGCTTTACTAATTTATTAGCTTGATCAATCACTTAAATAGCAAGGATACAACTTAAATAGCCATAATACATTTTAAGCCCTTCACTACTTTATAAACGGGTAAAGGAAAAGGTGTATATTACTTCTAAGAAGTAAATTGATGTGCTATATTTTATGTGATATTAAAGATTTGAGTGTAAAGTATGCTAGAATATAAATGGGCT
>NW_018188092.1:0-322 GCF_001263595.1 Phalaenopsis equestris
TTTCTTAAGGATAAATAAAATATGTTTTTCAAAAGTTTTTCTCCCTCCCCCAAAATTAAATTTTCTTAATAGGTTAAAACATTAAAAACAGATAATATAGAAGCAAGAAGAAAATTTTAAAAATAATTTTTTTTTAAAAAGGGTTGTAACATGAAATCATGTAAGTACTGGAAGCAGGTATAAAAAAAATAATAGAACTAACTTAACATGTTTATAATAAAAAGAAATTGCTAAGTACATGAGTTTTCTAGACTTAACAAACAGACATAACAACAATAATATAGTAAAATAATTAGTAGTGCAGTAACACAAACAACAAACA
>NW_018188093.1:0-322 GCF_001263595.1 Phalaenopsis equestris
TACCACCCAAATCTTCCATATCACATAAAAAATATTATCATTTAGACTTTTAAAAGGAGAAATATATATATTTTTATGCATAAATAAGTTGGCATATATGTAAAATTTGTAATTTAGGTATTAGCTATGTAAATATGTAAGAATTGAGTGTTATGTATGTAAATCTTTCGTAAAAAATACTACTACTGAAGCATAATATAACGCAATACAAAATTCAACTTTTAAGTCAAAATCTGAATAATGTAACTGAACGGAGATTAAAGTTTATGATACACTTCCTGTAATAATGCATAGGACTTGTATATATATACACACATCATAT
>NW_018188094.1:0-322 GCF_001263595.1 Phalaenopsis equestris
AAAAAAAATGCAAGGAAAATTTCACAAAAAATAAAAAATGAATATTTACTCACTTTAAACATTCATTCTAGCGGAAAGACCCACCCTAACCAAATATCTCGTAACAACTTATACGTAGATTTGAAGCCAAAATGGTTAAAAACACACAAAATAGTGTCGCTGGGAGAAAGGGAACTAAGTCACACAAGTATAAGTAGGACTTCTAAAGTGAAGAGAGAGTCTCATCCTCAATAGAGTCGCTAATTTGTTGTGGTTCTTTTTAAAATTAAATCAAAATCATCAGCTTGTCTATCGTCTTATAATTCTCTCTTCCGAATAAGCC
>NW_018188095.1:0-322 GCF_001263595.1 Phalaenopsis equestris
TTGCTACTCATCTTTAAAAGAGCTGTAATTTTTTTGATATATTGGTGTTGAAATTTTAACAATTTTGTCGGTAATGAATTTATGTGATTGAACTAATCATCATAAAACTCTTAATTACCTGTTAATTAACTATTTCCATGAAAATCTTCATATGAAAATATCAATATTCGATAAGATAGAAAATTCAAGGCTAATAGCTTTCTTGAATATGTTATTTTACTTATCTTAAATTTTAATAATTAAGTGTAATTTATTCACTAATCAAAATGAGTTTAAATTTTCCTAAGCACTTCCATAAATATATAGTCACTTTGTTTTTTTT
>NW_018188096.1:0-322 GCF_001263595.1 Phalaenopsis equestris
TATCAACATTTGTGAATACTATAGAATAATCCAACTAATTATTCCTGCAATAAAATTATTAGAGAAATTAATGGAGTATTAACTTAGAAGAATTAAAACAGCATCATAGAGCATTTCATGACAAAAAGATTCAATAGGAGAGAATTTTTTTTTGTAATAAGACAATTAAGGAAGTAAATAAATCAAATAGATGATGCTCATATATTTGTTATTGATATAGAGCTAGCTTATGATCAAATATTAAAAAAATTCATTGGTGTGCATTAAGAGAAAAAAAAAGTACGTTAAAAGTTGATAGAAGTTATTATATATATATATATAT
>NW_018188097.1:0-322 GCF_001263595.1 Phalaenopsis equestris
TTTTTAAAAAAATCCCACAATATACCTTTTTAAATCATAATATAGTGTTTGGCCAGTCTTGTGCGTTAGATTGACCTAGTCTACTTCTAAACTCCGTTTGATGACCTTAGCCTCTTACAAATGAGATCTATGGGGATGATGAAATCTGTAGGGACGAATTTCTACAGCAAGATAAAGCGGAGGGAGTTCTTATACATGCTTAGGATTTAAGTTAGGTTTTGGCCTTTGGACTAACTCCATAGTAAAAATAAATTACATGATTATATATATGTATTGGGTGGAAACTTATGATATATCCAGCGAAGCTGAAGATAATCCCAAT
>NW_018188098.1:0-322 GCF_001263595.1 Phalaenopsis equestris
GCTCCAAAAAATCATCCACCATCTATTATTATTGACACCCGTGACTTTACTTTTTAGTAATCTTATATGTTATTGTATTCAATTGAAGAAGTTTGGAGGTCATTGGTTCGAATGAAGTCTATACAAAGAAATATAATAATATAACCGACGTGCGAGTTTAGAAGGTCTAGTTTTCTGGTGTAGTAAGTTATAAGTGTGCTTGGCGGAAACTCATCTCTTGCAGTCTGTAAGATCTTTTAATTAATAACACTGTGTTTTAATAATTCCTAGAAACATTTATAGTATTCTGTTGTTATATATATATATATATATATATATATAT
>NW_018188099.1:0-322 GCF_001263595.1 Phalaenopsis equestris
TTTTTTTTTAATATGTTTTGTGTGAAATCATAATTCTAACACATTTGTAATCTTATACAAACTCTTGGAACTGGAGGGGGGAAAACTTAGATTTGATTTAGTCCAATTGTAAAATAAAATGATTAGGGTGAGTAGAAGTAGGGTAGAGTTTTGTCTGTAACTGCTCCATAGAGTCAGTCCTTACATGACTCTGGGTTAGGAATGTTGTACTAAGTTTAGGGTGGACTAAACTTTTAAACGTCGGTAAGGCTAGCTGACTAGTCAATTAAGCACTTTAGACTAGTAAATCTAGAGTTAGTCAGTGGGCACCTTTCTAATCTTG
>NW_018188100.1:0-322 GCF_001263595.1 Phalaenopsis equestris
AAAGATTGTTCACATTACAAACGAAAGGAGAGAAGCTTCCTTCGCCAATAGAGACGATCAGCAGAAGAAAGATTCCCCACATAGTGTAATACTAGAGATGGATATCAAGCAAATGGTCGAATAGTAAGTTCAAGAGGCCTTATCCTAGTGTAAGGGTGGTGCATCAGTTTCAAAGGATTGACGTTACCCTGAAGAGTTTGATGTCGTACCCTACCTTAAGGGTTTTGCGTCACCAAATTTCAAGACGTTCGAGGGGTCGGAAATCCCAGATAGCATGTAGCACAATTCTGAGCCAGTTGTGGTCATACCTGAGATAATGAGT
>NW_018188101.1:0-322 GCF_001263595.1 Phalaenopsis equestris
TCCACTTTCACTAAGACATCTTCTTGTCACGGAGAAGTGATCTTCCTCCATAAATTGCCTACTTGGGGTCATTGATGTACAAGGTACATGATCTATCATCAGAGATAACTCTTTTATTCTGCTCCTCTATCATGAAGAATTGATCCAAGAAGTTTGCGATCGCTTGAGTCTTAGTGTCATCCGAAGAACGTATATGATGTTGAATTCACTATTCTCCACTACACACTTTAGTAGTTTGTCGAAGTGCTCTGGTTGTGTGAGTGAAGGCTTCAATGGATGGTCCATTATAACTGTCGACACTATTTTTGGTTTGAGGAGTTGC
>NW_018188102.1:0-322 GCF_001263595.1 Phalaenopsis equestris
ATATATATATATTTGTATGTATATATGTATATTATATAAAATTACAAAGAAAAAATGAGTACTAAAGAAAATAATATCTACAGAAGACGTGGACAACTTGAACTAAGGTAAATTGTATTATTCTAATTTACTTTTTATAGCGGCTTTACATATTTTTTTGGATTGCAAACTATTAGTTATAAAAAAAAAAAAACATGATTATTATCTTCCATCCGTCTGTTTCCGCCTTAGTACTTTCAAGCCCCAAGTCAGATCGTGACAGTGAGAAGCCTAATCACCAGGTAGCTCTTTGATGTGAAGCATGAATTAAAATGAATAAGTG
>NW_018188103.1:0-322 GCF_001263595.1 Phalaenopsis equestris
GTACATTTTAATAGTAGTGGATTATGTTTCTAAGTCGATTGAAGCAGTTGCTTTACCCCTTTGTGATTTTCAATGTGTTGCTAAATTTTTAAAGAAAAATACTTTTACTAGATTTGGAATGCCAGGAATGATCATTACGGATGGGGGAAGTTATGTTAAAAACTTAAGGATTGAAACATTAACTAGAAAATATGAAATTAAACATCAAATTGCCCAACATATCATCCCCAAACTATTAGATTAGAAAAAGTATCCAATCGAGAATTTAAGAGAATATTAGAAAACATTGTAAATCCTAATAAAAAAGATTGGTCTACTAGAC
>NW_018188104.1:0-322 GCF_001263595.1 Phalaenopsis equestris
ATTATGAAAATGTGGCTTATATATGATGTTGATGATCATCCTACCTCATAATACATTATTATACACTTATAATCAACCAATTGGCATTGCTTGCATTTGCAAACCAAGCTTCCATGATTTGTTCTTTACTTAGGGAAATTTACACACAAAGCATGTGATTCTTAGGTATTTACATATCTCACATCTAGAATATCATATTCACATACATAGCAATTTGGTGCTTTAATTTCTACATGAGGCAGATTGAGGTTTCATGTTTAGGTTCAGTCTTAAGCAACGAAAATACATTTCATTTGTTTCAATTTTATTGAGAGAGGGAGAG
>NW_018188105.1:0-322 GCF_001263595.1 Phalaenopsis equestris
ATGCTAAAACCTCATTTGCATTACATATATCACCACATAAAGACTTTCATTGCAACCCATTTTTGTCACGGGCTTTCTTCAAATTCCATATGGCAATTTCATTTACACTGCAATTGTTTTCACAAGACCTAATCTTGCAGTCATACTCGCAACACAATTATCTACCGCATAACTTATACCATAATTTCATATTTACTCAACTATTATGAAATCGAAAATTATGTCATTATTCTCTGTGAGCCGTAATCTTCTCTAATATGATATATGTCCCTGCTTCAATGTTTTTGAGCCACCCTCATAAATAGGGGTGTAAACGAGCCGA
>NW_018188106.1:0-322 GCF_001263595.1 Phalaenopsis equestris
TTGAGCTTAAACTCACAAAATAATGTTTCTAAATCAAATCAAAGTCAACTATCTTAGAAATTAATCAAATTGTAGAGGTTAAATTAAATACCTTAAAATGATTCTCGTCCTAACATGTATATTGAATTATATGGTAACCTCGTAGCATTATATGTGTATTAAGATAGGGTGCAAAATTTTTAACTGAAAATTTAATATATATTAAATTCAATTAAAAATATTTTTGTAGACTAATATTATGCTTGTTATTCAATCCCAAGACGATGTTAAGTAAATTTATATTTTCATTCAAGATAAGCATCAACTTGACTCTTGAACAACC
>NW_018188107.1:0-322 GCF_001263595.1 Phalaenopsis equestris
AAAACTGCTAATGCCGAAGAGAAAGCCTGAGAAACCAAATTCAGAGGGAGATTATAAGGGGAGCTAGCTTACTTATTTATTAATTTCATCAAGTTATCAGCCTCATTAAGAAATTAATCAAATAATTAATGAAGTCATTAATTATTTCATTTTCTCTTCTCCAGCAAATCTTAAAAGGAATCAAGGGCAATTAATTTTACAATTAATTTCAAGTATAAAATCCAATCTGTTGTCAAACATGAGAAAATGTCAAATTGAGCAGTGGACCGGTTTCTATATTCGCAACACACACACACACACATAGATATATATATGTATATAG
>NW_018188108.1:0-322 GCF_001263595.1 Phalaenopsis equestris
TCACGGATGTTATTTTGGGGTTATTTAGTGATTATTTTGATGTTATTACGGAGTCCGCGATGCTACTTTAATATTTTTTTTAGGTAGACCTGATATAATACACATGGTGATATATTACTTGGAGTCCGAAAGTCCGCACGTAGAAATACGTCCGGAGTCTGGACAGAAAATTTTTCCCTAAGTTTGAGATATTTTCCTAGACTCAAGTTATGGCTTTAAAATCGATCCAACAACTTATCCCGACTGTGGGACGGTTTCAGGGTAGAAAATGGGGGACCATGCAATGAGCTGACCAAAAAAATGGCTGAAGAGTATGGCGTGG
>NW_018188109.1:0-322 GCF_001263595.1 Phalaenopsis equestris
GGCTAAACTATCACCACAATTATATCAGAATATGGAAACAATAAACGTAATTACATTTTGAAAGATGATACCTCAGATTGGAAATGGTGATGAAGCCTTAGGAAAGCATATGGTAGTCCCAGTCTTGATCCTCCATGTATCTACTATGAAAATCTGCAAAGCCATTAGACATGTATCACCCTAGTTTGTTTGTAGAATGATTGTTAGTACCCAAAACATTCATGAATTTTGTGATTCTTTAATCCCCTTTCACTTCGTAGCAAATGTTCTTGGAAGAATTACATAGATACCACCCATTTCCTATGTGTGTGTGTGTGTGTGT
>NW_018188110.1:0-322 GCF_001263595.1 Phalaenopsis equestris
ATTTTATGTTCAACTCAAGTCTTACACGGCTCGTGTCTTGCCTATCTGGTTGGTTCGTTGCCTCGACCGGATCTCTCAAACTTGCAAGGACTTAAGCAGACCTTGTTGTAGCCCATAAAAAGTATCTGACGATACTCGTTGTTGTGATGATTCTCGCCTCACTTTTGAAGATTTTTGTCGCTACCGAGCAGGGAACTATCTCTGGAACTTGAACCTATCCCAAGTTTGGAGATGCGGCTTCACACTCGGCCTTGAATGGTCGATTGATTGCTTGTCTTAAAAGGAGACCCTTTCTTCTTGATCGTTCGTTCTCTTTGAGATT
>NW_018188111.1:0-322 GCF_001263595.1 Phalaenopsis equestris
TCCATAACCTTGGCCTTGGTGGCCTTCTAGATTTTGCAGTTAAAGTTCATTTATTGTGACTTGGTTAGTCATTTAACTTATGAGCTAGAACAGATTTCGAACACTGACGGAAGGGCATCAAACACATCATCTAAATCTTCATCAATTAAAACTTATTTCCCTTTAGTGGATGACACAATAGGTACCTGAACATTAAATCTAGTGACAGTAGGTGTAATAACTCTCCTTGATGCAGGAGCGGTAGATCTGGTAGGCACGAGAACAATAGACTTGATGAGTAATAAAAAAGTAGCAATCTTTGACTTCTTGTAAGAAGGGAAGT
>NW_018188112.1:0-322 GCF_001263595.1 Phalaenopsis equestris
TTTTGTTGTCTTTCAGATGTAATTGCTGGATAGTGGATTTCTCTTTAATTCAATGAATTTTTTTGGTGTTTTAATCATTCTTCTTGAGTAGACTTCTTACTCTTCCTTGCAATGATTAAGTTGGATGGATTGAATGAGAATTGCTAACTATTTTAATTAATTTATGTGGTGATGATTAAACTTCAGTGCTTTAATTTCTTTTCATTCTACCAAGTCAATCATTAAAATATGTTGTGAACCATAAGTCTTGAAAAATTCTATGATAGAATTAACTAGGTCAGTCACCTTAACCTATGGGTTATAGGGATATGCCTTGTAGGGA
>NW_018188113.1:0-322 GCF_001263595.1 Phalaenopsis equestris
TAAACTTAAATTATCACTAAACAATTATTAAAAATTTAACTACAAACATTTAAAATGGGCAGTAAAAACTAAGTACATTTTAATTTTTATTTATACTAATATTTGTTATCAAAGCACACATTTTACATAAATTTCTTTCTTTTTTTGCTCTTTTGGATGTATAAAGAAAGATAATAAATGATAAATAACTGTTTTGGATTTCATATATTGACAAAGCAATACAAGTAAAATAAGTTGGATGGGAAATGATTTTGCAAAGCACAACTAGAAGCAATTAAATTATTACATAGGAATTTATTTTCGAAGTGTCAACAAACATGTT
>NW_018188114.1:0-322 GCF_001263595.1 Phalaenopsis equestris
TAAACTTAAATTATCACTAAACAATTATTAAAAATGTAACTACAAACATTCAAAATGGGCAGTAAGAACTAAGTACATTTTAATTTTTATTTATGCTAATATTTTTTATCAAAGCACACATTTTACATAAATTTCTTTTCTCTTTTGCTCTTTTGGATGAATAAAGAAAGATAATAAATGATAAATAACTCTTTTGGATTTCATATATTAACAAAGCAATACAAGTAAAATACGTTGGATGAGAAATGAATTTGCAAAGCACAACTAGAAGCAATTAAAATATTACGTAGGAATTTATTTTCGAAGTGTCAACAAACATGTT
>NW_018188115.1:0-322 GCF_001263595.1 Phalaenopsis equestris
GTGATGATTGTAAGTTCATGGTTTGTGTTTGTGAGTTGTACATGAAAATAGTTTGGTTGGTGTCTTTCCATTGTGTACCTTCTATAGAACCAAACTTTTATTATCTTATTCTTAAAAGTATTGTAAGTGACATGAGTATAATAAAAGTACAGTATTTAAAAGCAGGCAATAAAACATAACATTGCATACCTGATCTTCTACTACTTCTTCATGGTTACTATCATAAGACATAATATAGCTGCAGGGAATTTATGTAAACCGCAAAAAAAGAAAGTAGGAAAATCCAATAAAAAAAATTAGAAAATGAGGCGTAAGAAAACAC
>NW_018188116.1:0-322 GCF_001263595.1 Phalaenopsis equestris
GAGGAATATATATTCATTGTTTGAGGAAGGGTTATTAGATGACTTGTGTGACCTTGGTGTGTAAATAGTGATTCAGAATTTAACGTAAAGCAATTGGATAATTAAGGGACAAACAAACCCTGGATTGTTAAATTTGACAAGATTAATTATGAGATCACGTGCAGCTTTAAAAAAATTGAAATGATGGGATTATTATGTGCTCACTCTCTACGAGTTCTTTACTTAAAACATATAACAAGGATTCATGATAAATATTTTATGTTGTGATAGTTCATTAAAGCAAACAGGGACATCTATAACGCTTATTGATATAAACATCTCA
>NW_018188117.1:0-322 GCF_001263595.1 Phalaenopsis equestris
ATTTCAAAATGTTTGGACAGTTGATTCTTCATCCTGTTAACCTCAATCTGACTGACAGATAACAACATATCATGAACATATATAAGCAATTAAAATAACTCACTGCTGGCCAACTTCCTGAAATATACACAATGATCATACTAGTTCCTTGTGTACTTTTGTCCCCTCATGAACTAATCAAATTCTTTTTATATCATTGCTGTGGTGACTACTTCGAACCCATATAAATACTTGTCCAATTTTCAAACTAAGTCTTTTAATGCTTCATATCCACATGGCTACAACATATAGATCTCTTATTGCAATTCTTTGTGCAGGAATG
>NW_018188118.1:0-322 GCF_001263595.1 Phalaenopsis equestris
ATATAATGCCAGATTCTGCATGTGTAAATTTCTCTGAATTTATTTAGTTATTTTTTCAGTGACCCTAAAGTTCATTTGAATGTCGGCTTATTATATTCAGTTGGTTGCCTTGCAAGTCTTAACTTTGCTATAATGAAAGCTACATTACAAGTTTGGTTTAGTTGTCTGATGCCGGTTGTAAGATGTGTGTGTATTAATTTTATGGATTTAGGAGTACTTGTGGTTGGCTTTCATTTATAAATTTAAAATTCTTTTTTAAAATTAAAGTTGGCCTTTGATATGTTAGGTATTATATTGAACTTTAGTCATTGCTTTCAAATTT
>NW_018188119.1:0-322 GCF_001263595.1 Phalaenopsis equestris
CTTATGCATATATTTTTAATATTAAAGTGTTATGAATATAAACATTAAACTTTTGGTGTTAGATATGTAAATTCATGAAAATTATGTTATGTATGTAAATTTTCTTGAACTATTTAATGACCAAGTCTGCTTAAATAATAGCATTCTTCTGATCTGCCTTTTGTTTCTGCCCGTTCCAGACATTTACTCGTAGATCGTTTGTGTTAACTGCTATCTGAAGGGCGCCTGCAGTTTCACCAGCAGGTAATTGAGAAACCAGAAACCTGGAAGCTTGTAATAGGAGGATAGGTAACAGCTGATATTTGCTTTATGTTTTTTTTTT
>NW_018188120.1:0-322 GCF_001263595.1 Phalaenopsis equestris
TTTTTAATTTATTATAAATTATATTCAATATAATGTTAATTGATATATGGAGTAAATTTGAAAATGACATAAAGCATAATCAAATGAAAACCAAATTATTACATCTAAAGATGTTTCTAAATATGTTGAAAATAGGAATTAGAGGGTTATTGATCTAAATCCTCATACTATATTGAATTTTTAAATAAATGCTTACTCTGAATCTCATTTTAAACTTTCATGTATATCAACATTTAAAGATGACATTTATGATTTGTATTTTTATGATAAAATGATATATGGCATATTACAAATCATTATAATTTTCTAACTTTTTTTTTTT
>NW_018188121.1:0-322 GCF_001263595.1 Phalaenopsis equestris
AACCACAACACCAACAGCCCTAAAGAGATTTACTTAATTTGGGTTGACCAGTCAAATTTTGATATTATTTGAAATTGATATGGGTTGAATATAACTGTTCTAAAGTTGATTCATTCATTGTATAAGAAAATGTTTGATCCAAATTGACTAAGTTAACATATTTTATCCAATTTTAATTTTAGAAAAATGTCATGGACTAGTTTGATCAATTCTTCCTAACTTGAATTAAATTCAACTAACTTCCTTTTTTTTATTTTTTTTGGATCAATATAATCTATTTGGATAATATTTTGTATTAAATTTTTTATATAACAAAAAAAAA
>NW_018188122.1:0-322 GCF_001263595.1 Phalaenopsis equestris
AAATTAAAATTTAGATATTAGATATGTAAATATATAGGAATGGGTAGCATATATGTAAATGCCCCAAAAATATATTCACAGATATAAAGCATATCCATGTATGTAAATGACCCAAATATATATACATGTATAAAGTAAATTCTTAAATTCACACTAAAATAAATTCAATGGAAGAGACCAAACAGATATCCTTTGGCTGTGTTTGATTTGAGGATGGTAATCAAGGATTCCACCAAAAAATTTCTTCTTATGATAGAAGCCCATAAATTAAAACTGTACAGCATGATAGGGTATGATAATGTTTTCTATCAACTGTTGACAT
>NW_018188123.1:0-322 GCF_001263595.1 Phalaenopsis equestris
ACAAACCCCTATAGTTAATTACATCTTAAGTAATCAAAATTACTTAAGAAAACTCTCGATCTAAATCTGAGGTACTAGTCTTCAAGAATTTAATGTTCAGATTTTCACGGTAGGATATAGAAAGTCAGGTGGGAGTGGACCAATTGGGAACAATTATTTTTCAGAATTAAATGAGTGAATAATAAAAAATGTCGAAGATACTGAAGAAGCTTCATTGACATCTCAAATTAACCTATGTTCGAGCTTTAAATTTTAGAAGCGAACTTATTTAAATTTCAATCATGCTAATTATTAATTATAGGAATTACATTTGCATAATACC
>NW_018188124.1:0-322 GCF_001263595.1 Phalaenopsis equestris
AAAATATTGATGTTATATGATTGAGGCATTTCCTTTATAAGTAATTGAAGTAAACATCAACTCGATTTATCTTATTCTGCAATCTAGAGTTGGAAACAAACCTGCCTTCTTTTTTCCTTTAGTTCTATTGCCTATCCTGATTTAATCACTAAAATCAATGATAATGTTTCAAATCAGTTTAATAACAACTTTAAATAAAATTTCCTAAACAAAATATAACCTAACCTTAATATGTGGCTTGACTCTCCCTTGTTCGCACGTGCTCCCTCCTACAGAAAACCTTTCATTATCATGCGAGGCTCGGCTTCTTATCCGAAAGGGC
>NW_018188126.1:0-322 GCF_001263595.1 Phalaenopsis equestris
CACTTGAGTGCCCAAAGGGCACGCAAAGGCTCCCCCCTCTCTGTCAGCACCCAATGATGGATACTTATGTGCCCAAACGGCTCATAGGCGACGGGATCTTGGGGGTTTTTTTGGCTCCATATTCACAATAATCTCCTACATGGAGACAATTGTACCCAACATCAGTCCTCTGTATTTGTACCTCAATCTGAATCACCTTCATATTCAAGAATCGTGGTGTGGCTTACCCTCGGTCTCAACATTCAAGAGACCCAACTGAAGCGAAGCACAACTTCGTTTCTCAATAGTTACCACCTTTGTCAACATATTTGTAGGATTTTGA
>NW_018188127.1:0-322 GCF_001263595.1 Phalaenopsis equestris
AGAGTTCTTCAAACCATTGGCACTGAATGTTTAGACAGGATATATAAAGCCAACATGCTCAAATATATTGGATTTCTGGCTCAACAGCTGCGTACCAAGATCATTGATAGCATGTAATATACTGAGGAAACATAAAATTAACAAAAACAAAAGGCAAGCCATCACCACCAGTCACCTTCAAGATAAAACGGATCTCAAACTAGGGCATAAGATTATATATACAGATGTAACGTCAACTCCATCTTGCCTATCATCTCAACCCTCCAGATTAGGCACACCATCCAGAGAGATCCCATCGCAATGGCTTTATTTTCAGAAAAAA
>NW_018188128.1:0-322 GCF_001263595.1 Phalaenopsis equestris
TTTTTCATTTTGTTTATTATTATGTTGGGGATTTAATTTCTAGTGGTGTAACAGAGGCAAAGTGACTAATGAGGCAGCTCAGAAATGACTCTGCTCAAATTTAGCTTTTTCAAGTTGCCCAATGAACTAATGAGCCAAGCTCAAATCATTGCTTCATTTGCTCGTTTAAAATAATATTAATATAAAAAATGCATTTAATTTAAGAGTTTATTTTTACATTATTAAAACTATTTAAAAATTGATATTTACTAATTTATATTAATTAATTTTGTATTATTAATCTTCCTTTTTATAATAAATAGGCCGGCATTCGAGCCAGCTC
>NW_018188129.1:0-322 GCF_001263595.1 Phalaenopsis equestris
TGGCAATTAAGATTTTTAATATTCATTTTATTTTTATATTTATAAATTATCTGCAATATATTGTAACATAAAAATTAAATATTAGATTTCCTTTTAAAAAAAACTTGTTCTCTCTCAAAAGAATTCTACACACACTCACACTCTTCTGGAATCCCTCCGATGAAACATGTTGAATGCGGCGAGCGTTCTCCACAAATTCCTAACTCTGATCTTTCTCCACAGGGATTTAGAACACTCTACAATGATCAGATATCCCCAAATAGTTCGATCAATGCATATTTATCATTTTCTTCGTGAAACGACATATATTGAGATGCTAAAA
>NW_018188130.1:0-323 GCF_001263595.1 Phalaenopsis equestris
GGGAAACATGACATCAAGATGACTAATAGAGTTCTGAAGTTGTGATTTTTTGTGGGGACTGTATTGATGAAATAGGTGGCAGTAAGCACAGTGTCACTCTGAGACCTTTTCAGGAAATTAGACTAAAACATAATGGAACAAGCCAGTTTGAGAAGATATTGATTTTCTCTCGGCTTCCCCATTTTGTTGATAAGTGTTTACACATATGCTATGGTGGAGAATGCTCTTACTTACCAAGAATTCACCTAATATAAAGTTAAAAAATTCACAACAATTGTCGGTTCGAAAGACTTAAATTGATGTTTTGAATTGGGTCAAAATGA
>NW_018188131.1:0-323 GCF_001263595.1 Phalaenopsis equestris
AATAAAAATCAAATGAGATTCTCTTTAAAGAGAATAGCTTTAAAAGTAAAATGGAAAATTAACTCTGTTTGAATTAAGGGAAACCTTTCTCTAAAGCTAAATATGACATATAAGTGACAGAAAAATAGTACCGTGAGGGAAATATTAGTAAATAGTAGTTTTATAAGCAGCTCAAGTAGGAATAAGATTCAAAAATAAGAGCGTACCTTTTGCATAATGGGTCAGCAAGTTAATGTTAGATGCGAGTAGAGTTCGAAAAGAGTAAAACTAGTATTAGGAAAGCTTTATTTTTGAATAATTTCTCGAAAAGAGTAAAAGTAAAT
>NW_018188132.1:0-323 GCF_001263595.1 Phalaenopsis equestris
AAAAAAAATTGAGTTTTCTAACATTTCAACATCTAGAATAAATTTCTCTGAAGGACAGCAATCTATAAATTTCTGCCAAAACTTTCTCTGAAAGGAAATTTGAGCCCAATATGTTAGTGAGTTGTCATTTATCAGTACAGAAGCTTGAGCCAATGGCTTGGGATTAGAAATACAGTATTAGGAAATGCACTTTTATTCCCTCTATATAATCACTTCCCCCGAAATATAAAACTTTTGAAACTATCGTGTGCCATTCACCAAGAGCCAACTCAATCCAAAAAAGCCTGTAGAGGAGCAACATCCCTTGAACATTTCTTGATTAT
>NW_018188133.1:0-323 GCF_001263595.1 Phalaenopsis equestris
CTTGCTCAAGCTCGGCTCATTTACAGCCCTAGATATTCTATTACACGGCCATAATTAGGCAATCTTGACAATTTTGTTGATGTTGGGTGGTTTGTACCCTGACGCCTTCTTTAGGAGGGATTCATCAGCATAAAGGGTATCAGGAAGGCTGATCTGTATCTCTCAACACATAACTATGTAGTTTATATTTTGTGAAATCCTTATTTTTAGACTTCGAATTTGAACATGTAGAAGCTTTCTTTTTTGAAGTGAAAATCTTTGTTCTATAATTGTTGGCTTCGACGCCAACATTTTTATATTTTGTAGCTTATAGTTTCAATGGG
>NW_018188134.1:0-323 GCF_001263595.1 Phalaenopsis equestris
ATTATTCATTTTTCAATATTCTAATTACATCAACATTGAAAGAAATTAATGAAGAAGGAACTTAAAATTCCTAGAACATGGAGTCATAGAGATAATTTCACACAAAATCTTCTTCTCGTATGCATCTCAAAATCCCTCAAATCTTCTAAGAACCCTAATATTTGTATGGGCAAACAAGAAACAATAGAGATCTCCAAAAAGTAGAATGCTCTAATACTGGAAGAATACATCATATAAATAAAGTTTGTACTATTAGAATATTGAGCATCAAAATCGAATATAATATGCCCAAAAAATTTTCAATTATAGTATAGAATATCTAA
>NW_018188135.1:0-323 GCF_001263595.1 Phalaenopsis equestris
AACGGAAATTGAAATAACAATAGACACGATACAACAAACTCAAATTTGGGTGGATCTCAGGGTTGGGGCGATGATCAGTGAGGGTTTGGAAATCTGGAGAGGTAGCAAATGGGTGTTTGGAAGGCTGGAAGGTGGAGCGGCTGCAAGGGGGCGATGGAGGCAACAAATGGGAGGTGAGAAATTGCTGGAACAACGAAACGGCGGGCTATCCTGGGCGGTGGCAGCAAGGGTGAGGGGCTGGCCAATGGGTAAACAACAGGGGAAGTGTTGTTCTGGGCTGCGACAGCGATGTAGGATGGTTGGACAGCGGTAAAACAACAAGG
>NW_018188136.1:0-323 GCF_001263595.1 Phalaenopsis equestris
AAAAAATTTGTCGGATTTTGTGAGATTTTGTGCAGAACATGCCATTTTGTGGCAATGTAAAGAGGCAAGTGCAGGACGAAATAGTCACGTTGCGCAAGCAAAGAGTAAGGAATCTATAACATAAGATAAACAAACTCAATAAATTTAAAATTTTATTTTCTCGTTGATTTTATCATATTTAATCATCAAAATATTTTTTGAAAATATTTTTTTTTTGTTAGTATTCAAAAAGATTTTGACGTTTTAATATCGAGCTTTAGTTGTATCATTTTTTGTTCATATGGATTTTCATCAATCGCACAAGAGAGGGCAATTTGACAAAC
>NW_018188137.1:0-323 GCF_001263595.1 Phalaenopsis equestris
GATTTTGATTTATATTTTAAAGGATGAAGAAGGTGTTAAGACATGCTTTGTAGCCTTGAATGTTGAGTCATTTCCTTTATCATGGAGTAGACGTGATGCCGGAGTTAACCCAAATCACAGTTAAAATATAAATATTATTATTGAAATTCAAAAGGGTACAATAAAGACTCCTCAAAACAAAAACAAAACGACACAAACACATGCGATTCTCTTGTGTGAGAGCGAGCATGAAGGGCTGCCGGTAGGACAGTGACTGGAGGACGGTTAAGGTGGAGGGTAGCCGGCAGTAAGGTGGGAAAGAGGAATTGCGGTGGCTGTCTAGT
>NW_018188138.1:0-323 GCF_001263595.1 Phalaenopsis equestris
ATATTCACTCTTCTCTGCATCCTCCAAGGAGATCTTAAACTGGGCTTCTTCCTGGTTTACTGTCATTTTATCTTCATCGCACATATCTTTTTTAGAGCTTTCTTCCATGTGATGGTTAGAATTTTTTGTTCAACAATCTTGCTAATTTTTCCTCACACGTGTCCCCGACCTTGGTCTCAAATGCATTGGCTATTAGAATCTGCATCGACTTGTTGCAAAGAAGTGGTGGAGGAACATTAAATTGGAGTCAAATGATCCCTTTCTTGCCATCCTTTTGAATCTTCAATTTTATTCAACACAGTTTATTGGGAAAAGACAGTCTT
>NW_018188139.1:0-323 GCF_001263595.1 Phalaenopsis equestris
GTCTCACTTAGATGAGTCTATAGGATCAAACCTGAGAAAGTTTGGTTAGGAAATGAGTGAGATCTTAAGGTTCTAAGGTTAACGGTTACTGGTTTTGGCTGTCGGGAACAATGATGGCGAGTCGTTCAATCGAGCGTGTATCAGATGGATGGATGAGATAGAGCCGAACATTGCCTTCATACATGAACCGCAAGCTGAGTCAACGTTGAGGTGGACGACGACACCGAACCAGAAGATGCCGCACAGAACTTCGGGACGTCGTAGGTTGACGTGGCCCCGTGTCACATTAATAGAAAAATAGGGATTTTTTCTATTTATTTAAA
>NW_018188140.1:0-323 GCF_001263595.1 Phalaenopsis equestris
ATACTTCAATATCAATATTTTTTTTCATGTACGTGCACGAGTACCTTAGCGTTCTCCAACTAGTTTCCTTCACTAGTACTATGAAAGGGTAAATCAATCAGTCAAACATACACATACAAGCTTACTATAAAATATTACATTTTTATTAATAAATATTTCATTCTCATCTGCATAACAGATTCTTGTACAAGATATATTGATAATTTAAACAAAGCCGAGCTTACAGGTTGTTCTTGCAATATGAATAAAATTCAATAGAATCATAAATTATGGGTTTGTAGTACTAAAACAGTAACAATAAATTGCATTTGGTCGAGAAAAAA
>NW_018188141.1:0-323 GCF_001263595.1 Phalaenopsis equestris
AGACTCCAATAAAATCTTGCCAAGTGTATCTGACTCGGTCCACCTAAAAAATGACTAAAAGACTACAATAACACCGCGATCTTATTTGCGTTGTCCTCCGTGTGGAGTTATTCACGCTATTCACGAGTGTTATCGCAGTATTATTATTGTGTTATTGAAGTTGTTTTACTAAGGTTATTGCGATGTTACCTCGATATTATTTGTGTGGTCCTCTGAATGGTGCCATTGGAGTTTATCACCGGTATTATAACAGTGTTATTGTGATATTATTCAAATTATTTTGCAGGGTTATTGAAACGAAACTGCGGTACCAGTGTTATTGT
>NW_018188142.1:0-323 GCF_001263595.1 Phalaenopsis equestris
GTATTCAGAAGGGACAAACCCCTAAAACCAAAAAGAAGATTAGAATGAAAAAGAAATAAAAAAAATCTAAAATTTTTCCCAAGAGAGAGAGAAGCAACGAAGAACCACCGAAGAAACCTAAAACTACAAAGAAATGTCAAATCGTCAAAACAACCACTTTCTTATTTTACCTTTTCAAACTGTCACTCAAACACCGAAATTACAATAAAACTTTAACCCCATATTTCCTATTTTTATCGTACTCCCAACAATCTAACCAATCCATGCAAAATTACACGACTTCAAAATCACCACAAAAAAAAAAAAAAAAAAAAAAAAAAAAA
>NW_018188143.1:0-323 GCF_001263595.1 Phalaenopsis equestris
AAAAAAAATGCAACTTAGCTTAAGAAGATATTTTGTCGAATGCAACCCATGGCTGCTAACAAAATATCTTCTAGTCACTCTTGACTAGTCAAACTGCAAACCTCAATGACCCGGGATGACAGAACCATGTGATCTTGATATGGTCAATGACCCGGGATGACGGAACCTCAACTAATTAATTTTTGTTTGACAATAATAAAATTAACTAATTGTTTAATAAGACATAAATAACCTAACAATTTAAACCCCTAAAATATTAAAAAGATAATAAAATTTAAATGAAACCTTAACAAACAAAAATCACTGAACACAACTTTAACCCA
>NW_018188144.1:0-323 GCF_001263595.1 Phalaenopsis equestris
CATGGCCCATACTGTCAAAATCAACGTTGCTGGAAGCTTCACTGATATTGGTGCTAGAGTGGGATGGGTTTGTAGGAACTATCTTGATCAATGTATTTTATATTCTCATACCCCAGTTTTGGCTGCTGATGCTATTGAGACAGAGCTAATAGTTGTCTATTGGGCCTTAAATCTGGTAGTTAAGGCATATTGGTTACATTTATGGGTGGATGTGGATTCTACAGTGGTGATTAATTTACTAGAACTTAAGGAACAGTCCCCCTGACATCACACACAGTGGCTTCAGAAGATCAAAGTGCTTAGCTCTCAACTCAATGTCACCT
>NW_018188145.1:0-323 GCF_001263595.1 Phalaenopsis equestris
ATGATAATAGGCGTGGTAATATAAATGCCAAAGAAGAATTTATTATTTTTCCTTATGCCATAGGTTTTCGATGGCTTTTGGTTGGTTTTGCGTGATTTTATACTTATCCGTAGAACAAATCGATAACTAGCCGATGGACATTTTTACTGATGTTTAACCGACACATAACCTACGCGCAAGGTACATCACACAAAAAGAACGGGCATAACACTTTTCTGAGAGTTAATCCATCGGTTGTAAGAAACAACGCATAAATACTGCTTAACCTATAGTTTTTACCTGCGTCAAAAAGCCAATAGGTGCGATACTTTTTCAACAGTCAA
>NW_018188146.1:0-323 GCF_001263595.1 Phalaenopsis equestris
ACAAAACTACATTTAAACCTCTAAACATTTGATTCATACATTGATTATGATCTCACATGCGGCTTGCAAACGGCTTCATGGCTTTCATGTGCCTTGGTTGAAGTCACATGGCTTGCCCATGGCTCATGCATTGCCTATATGGATTACATTAAACAAGAAGGGAGGGGGGGAGGGGGGGTTGAAGTATGGAGGAAAATTCCATAAATTCTAAATGAGTTTGATTAATCATTTCGTTTCATACATTAGGATTGGTCAATTTTTTTATAGGATGAAGAGGGAAATGATTTTTTTCATTTGGGGTCATTATTCTAATTGAATTTGAG
>NW_018188147.1:0-323 GCF_001263595.1 Phalaenopsis equestris
TATTTGTGTCGGCTTTGCGGTTGTTCGTATCAAAGTGCAACAAAAATTAATTGTAGGTTTCGCGTCGGAAAATTTGATGCTAATCGGATGCAAACATAAAAAATAGAAAAAAAAATATAAAAGAACTTTCAGATATGTACAACCTGCATATAAAAAAAAATAATAGCATAAGGACTTACTAATCAATTATCACAACACAGAATCTATATGACAAATGAATACCAAAAAATATAATGTAACAAAGATTTACCTAAATTATAAAAAGGTCACATCTAAAGCCACAATATAAATTTAATGTTCCAAAAGTTAAAAAAACAAAAAAA
>NW_018188148.1:0-323 GCF_001263595.1 Phalaenopsis equestris
GCTCATGGTTAGTCATCTGGCTTATGCTGATGATGATATCCTTTTTTCTAATGCCGGCAAAAGTACATTTAAATGTATGATGAAAATTTTAAGTAATTTTTAGAGCACTTCTGGCTTAACGTTAAACACTTCCAAATTTTAGCTTTTTTTTGGCAGGCATGTCCGTACTACTTTCACCAATTGGGCTACTTCTTGCACTTCTTGTCAGGTTGGCTCCCTTCCTTTCAAATATTTGGGAGTTAACCCTTTAAGGGGCAGAAGAAGACAAATGCAGATGAATGATGTGATGGATAAAATTAAAGCAAAGATTAATGATTGGAGGA
>NW_018188149.1:0-323 GCF_001263595.1 Phalaenopsis equestris
TAATATACTAGTGAAAAGTATAAATTGTTTCTTTCATCTTGTGTGATGAAATATATATGTTAAATTTTAATATTGTAATTTAAATATAAATTAAAAGAGGAAAATAAAATAAAAAATTTAAAATTGGGTGAAATAAAATTAGCTAGATAATTATTTTGATGTGTTTTGTAAGTTTTAATTATAAGATGCGCTATTGGACTATATAAAAAATTATAAATGTGCATTATTAAATAATAAGATTATTTGGCATGAATATATTATATGTATAATTATGTTCTTAATTAAAGAATGTGGGGGCAAAACATGTGAAACTTAGTCATTAA
>NW_018188150.1:0-323 GCF_001263595.1 Phalaenopsis equestris
TATATATATATATATATAGATGATGAAAAAAAAATTGAAATTCAATTTTATTCTTCTGATTGAAATACAAATGAGTATTATTTCGCAATACAAAAATGGTTGGAAATTTTTGGTATTTCTCAAGCAATGATCACATAATCTCAAAAGAAATTCAGTCATCTGAGACTAAGGAAATTAGTTGGTACTGAATTATCATAATATTTTAATGCAACTCAACAATGACTCATCAATATATCAAGGTTAATATACCTACAATGCAATGACATCAGGAAAAGTACTAGAAATTAAAATTGGGCCTAAAAGCACTACCATTTTTTTTTTTT
>NW_018188151.1:0-323 GCF_001263595.1 Phalaenopsis equestris
TTTAATAATAGATTAGTCTGTGAATATAATGATTCTATTGTATTTAAAAAATTATTATGTGTACGTTAATAGTCTATTCTATGGAATGCACATTTAAGGTGATATTTATTTTAATATACTAGTGTAATTTAAGGTTGTTAAAAAGGCTCGTCATCTGCGAACAGCTCGTGTTCGAATAGTTCGCTAAGTTAACGTACTGAACACGAACAAGGATTTGCTCGTTCGTGTTCGACTCGTTTTAGGTTGAAATATGATGAGTAGTATTTTTAAAAATCTAATTGATTACATTGTTACAAAGATTTATAATCAATTAAAAATATTAA
>NW_018188152.1:0-323 GCF_001263595.1 Phalaenopsis equestris
CAACTTTGGCTTTCGAAAAAATATTGCGCCTACAACATTTTGGAAGGTAAATGGACATCTGTCTTTTTGCGCGAAATACGAAAGCTGTGAATTAGGAAAAATTATTGCATTCGCTGTATGCTGTGTCCGATTTTGATCATGGATCACGGTGATCTACGTAATCTACGGTCAAGATTATTTCAATTTTTTGTTAAAAAAATTTAAGTGGGCCCACCGAATAATTTTTCGTGAATTAGGGTTTGTAAAATCCACGGATTTATGTTGTCTAAATTGACGGTCTGATTAGGTTAAATGCTGCTCTAAATCTGTTACCAGACTGCCAA
>NW_018188153.1:0-323 GCF_001263595.1 Phalaenopsis equestris
TTTATTATTAAATAAAAAATATCATAATAATTAATTATTCAAAAGTTAAATATACATTTTTATGCAAAAAAAAGTTTATGACACCAAATTAAGTTTTATTTTTGAAGTCTCTTTTGACATAGTGTCTCGTATTGTCTGTGGGCTCATATAACTCGGGAGTGACAATTTTTCTCCTACTTTGCTTGGTCTTCTTAGATTAGAGCTTCTTATCTCCCATACATTAGGAAATAACGAAAAGAGTATTACATTACTAGTCATAACACGAGTCTGTCCGGGATAACATCCTTAAGAAAAGAATAGCAATATGGATGTGAGACGACACT
>NW_018188154.1:0-323 GCF_001263595.1 Phalaenopsis equestris
TCCCAACTCCCATCAACGCGCAGACAAACCTACTCAAGATATCAATTAACAAAACATTAAAAAAAAATCAACAGGGGTAAGCAACGAAATCGAATCGGAACAATTCGACGAAACGAGAAGAAGAAGAAATCACAAGGCTCTGTACTTCGGTGTAAGACAGTGAAAAGAGAAATTACAAAGCTATGTAGAATTTCTTAAAGAGGTGAAAAACCCTAGCATTTCAACAGCCAAAGAAATGGATACCTGCTCGCCAAGCTCACCTCCTATTCAGTTGTGGGTCTTCAAGTTCTCGCTTGGCTTTTGGCACAGGAGCAGCGGAGGTA
>NW_018188155.1:0-323 GCF_001263595.1 Phalaenopsis equestris
TTTTTAGATGTTTTAAGACATTTGATATATTTTATTTTAAATTAAAAAATATATATATAATAAAATAAAATGACCTGAAGGAACCTCTAAAGAAATCATATCAAACAAATAAGGATTTGTTTGAAATTATTATTATTATATTGTTTTTTCTTTAGTTTTTTATATGTTTTTATTTTTATTTTTTTATTTCTAAAATTTAGTCAATTAAAAAAGTCATCATAACTGTTACATATTTTTGTATTTAAAAAAAAAATGATGTTTTATATGTTGACGAGAGCACCAAATTCAAATACAAATATATTAAAAGAAAAAATAAAAGAAAT
>NW_018188156.1:0-323 GCF_001263595.1 Phalaenopsis equestris
TATCATGAGTAATCCAAACATTTAAAAATTTAAAATGAGAGATAGGCGGTTTAATAGTGAAGGCCAGAGTGAGCAAAATAGAATTATGATCAGAAGTAACATGACTCAAATGACGAACTTTAACAAAAGGAAAATGATTTATGAAATAAGAGTTAGCCAAAAAATGATCCAGTCTCTGATATAGAAATCCTCTCCTCCAACTGTAAGGAGATCAAGAGTAACCCAAGTCATAAAGGTTTGCGTTAGCAATAGAATTAGAAAACCTGTTAATAGGAGAAGGCTCTACTTTACCACCCCTTTTTCTCTCCATAGGCTTCATGATC
>NW_018188157.1:0-323 GCF_001263595.1 Phalaenopsis equestris
GTTCATTTGTGCATGGTGGGCCCCAAAACTGTCGAGGTATTTTAGCAAATGTAAAATATAAAAATGAAAATTTAAGAAAATGAAAAAGATATTTTATTAAAAAATTAATACGAGCGTGGAATATAAGCCGACACGAGCGGAGTTGGCACGTGTCCACAGTAGAGGCGCGGTTGAATGAATGGGCCCACAAAGTTTATTCGGTACGCGTGTGTGGGCCCTACGAAATGATCGGACATATGGGCCCCATCCGGTTCGGTCACTTCCTACCTTTGTCTTAGCCCACGCTCGACTTTATATATATTTATTTATGTAGTTTTTTTTTT
>NW_018188158.1:0-323 GCF_001263595.1 Phalaenopsis equestris
TCATGAAAACGATATTCATTTCCAGGTGCCCCAAACGCAGGTCGGTTGTGAGCCATATGCTTCCTCTGTAGATACGGTTTAATTAAATAATTAAATCAAATTTAAATGGTAAATATGAGCGGAAGAGAAAGAAGTGATGGTCCTTTTCATTTGATGTCTACATTATAATGAGCTTGTTGCATGCTGGCTAGCTTGTTTGTTTGCTTTCCATATTTTTGGCGCATTTAATATAAATGATTATTCCTCAATATAAGCAAAAATATTGATTTTTGTTCTATTTACACGTCTGAAACAGGAGCCCACCTAGCCACCATATATATATA
>NW_018188159.1:0-323 GCF_001263595.1 Phalaenopsis equestris
TTATTATTATTATTATTATTATTATTATTATCATCGTTCGTGCATTTTTCACCCAGATACGGTCTCATGGTGAAATGAACTTTTTTATAAGTAAAATTAACATTCTGGACGCACTCACATGGTTCATTTCATTATTCGGAATCATTCGGACCACTTTTTCAGCAATCGGACCCAATAATGATTATTCGCGCATTTTTAGCCTGCCTACAAAGACATTGCGAAATGGACGTCCTTTATAGGTAAATTAATGTTTCGGACACGCCCACACGGTCTGCTTCGTCATCTGGAATCATCTGGATAACTTCACTGACGATCGGGACAAT
>NW_018188160.1:0-323 GCF_001263595.1 Phalaenopsis equestris
TGAGGAGTTGAAGTCCAGCATCACTCCAGCCACCATTGACCACTGTCGACCACTACTTACCGACCATCGCCAATCACCATCAATCGTCGTTTATTTCTTGTGACAAGTTCCTCTGCGTATCGAAGTTGCAACTTGAGAGATTTTATAACACTTTCCCATCTGTGGGACAAGTGTTCTTCAATTATAGTGGATCCCTTTAACTGTGTTAGACCGTGTTTTTTACACATTACTGGATTTCCACGTAAGAACTTCAGGTATCTCTACTATTATTTTCTTTCATTTGAGAAGGTGTTGAATTCTCGTGCAACACTAAGACGATAATT
>NW_018188161.1:0-323 GCF_001263595.1 Phalaenopsis equestris
CACTTGTATTATTGATATTTTAGATATTGTAAGTTTTGTGTTATTTGTACTTGTTTTTTCTGCTTTTTTGATTCATTTTCATTTTTTTGTGGGTTTGTGAGGTCCATGATGAGAGGTTCGACCTTATGGGTTCTTCTGGATGGCCTAATAGTCACTGTTAGTTGGTGCCACATGTAAAATCCTGATAAAGACAACCAAGTTCCTCTTCTCTTTTCGATACCGAGTTTTTGAGGTACTTTTGGATAGTTTGTTTAGTCGCTGCTAATTGGTGTCACATGTGAAATCCTGATAAAGACAATTAAGTTCCTCTCTTCTTTTTGATG
>NW_018188162.1:0-323 GCF_001263595.1 Phalaenopsis equestris
GGTCTCACCACCATCTTATAAAATGTTCCTTTCAATTTAAGCCGGGTACTTTTCCCATAAACTAACATACAACTAGATAAAATTTTAGTAAGCTGCTAAAAGAAGCTCATTGTTCGTGTTCGATCTGATAACACGAACACGACTTTTTTGTTCGACTGGCTATATATATATATATATAATTATTTTTGTGTGCACATAGATATATAAATGATCTACGATCATATTCATACATGTATATTTGTATGGATAAATACACGTAAGTACGATGAGAAGCATATTTCTATAATTTATGAGACTTTCAAATGAACTACATATTTGCCAAT
>NW_018188163.1:0-323 GCF_001263595.1 Phalaenopsis equestris
GCGGGCTCTTCGGATCAGATACAAGCACACCTGGGTTTTCAGTCCATTGGGGAAATCGATGGTTGGTGCCCATTGGACCAATTATCGATTTCTCTTTAATATATACATATCATGTTAATTTAATTATTTATTAAATGTATTAAAAATTCATAAACGATGAAGATTACACTAATATTCATAGTGACTGACAACCTAAATTTATCATTTCTAATTATCGTTTTATCATTTATGAATTAAATAAAATATATTAGAAAGAGGGGGTATTTTCATAAATATCATCCATCTCCTATGTATTTGCATCTCTAACATCTAAACTTTACTTA
>NW_018188164.1:0-323 GCF_001263595.1 Phalaenopsis equestris
AAAAAGTAGAATTTAGGTGTTATATATATAAATACAAAGGAAATGGGTGGTATATATGCAAATGCCCCTAAAATATAATAAGAAAATTAATCAAATTTTGCCTTCTTTGATTAGAAAAAAATTCAGACAAAACCAATAATTGAAAATTGAATATTAAGGTTTCAAAAATGTTGGTTTTGTGCCACCTAATTGCAACCCACCGTCAAAGACATGGGAAATTTGAGCTATATGGGAGGGATCATTCGTGATTGAGAAAGTCAATGAAAGAGAAGGCTACTTGCTTATTGATGTTGATGGATCTCATTCAATTCCTGCTATCAATA
>NW_018188165.1:0-323 GCF_001263595.1 Phalaenopsis equestris
TTTTTTCTTATGCTTTCTCTGATCTTTATTCTACATATCTAAATCATCTTGCTATTTTTTTTTACTCCCACAATCTTTATAATCCACTCATTTTCACTCTCCATTATAGTTTACCATACATTCATTTTAATATATTTGAATTTGCTACTCACACGATGATTATCTATAAGATTTTTTTTGCCCAATACTCGATATATTCTAGATAGTCTGGTAACAGTTTCATGAATTTATTTTTAAATCTCTATAATAACTTGTTTTAGTCTTGAATTTCTGAATCATTTTTATTATTTTAATGTCATACTTAACTTCTAGAAGTTAGGTTT
>NW_018188166.1:0-323 GCF_001263595.1 Phalaenopsis equestris
ACATTACAATATTTAATGTAGTTAAATGCAATATTAAAGAAATATTTGTTAGTGAGTGTAAATTGGTTGTTTCTAGGTTTACAAGCTAGATTCTTATCAATTTAACTTAAGGCTTCATACCTTAACATAGAGAGTTAGTCACATCTATAGCATAGGAAGTGGGACGCTAGGGTGACATGTCAGTTAGTTCAGATGTTGGAATAAGGATGTTAAGGAATCAACTTTAAGTTAACCAATAATTTTTATGCGCTTGAACGAAGAGATTTGCTCCTATTCTCATTGGCTATTTTGAATTCTATGTATCTCATTCCTAAACATTATCT
>NW_018188167.1:0-323 GCF_001263595.1 Phalaenopsis equestris
CCCGAAGAAGAACACCAAAATCGTGACTTCTGAAACCTTTAGGAGAGCTCTTATGTTCGCAATTTAAAGGAGACAGAATGTGGCGTTGTTTCGCGATCCTGGAGGCGGGAGTAACGGTTATCACAAAACAGTGAAGGATCATGACTATTGGTTATCTAAGAGGGAAGCGGGAGTGGGAGTTATTCGCGGGAGGGTGGATTGCGATGTTTCACGATCGGGGGAGCAAGAGGCGGGAGCGGGAAACATAGGCGAAAAATCCTATCGGGCTCCAGCGCTAACAAATTGATCAAGATCTCATGATTTTATCATTCCTTAAATATTTA
>NW_018188168.1:0-323 GCF_001263595.1 Phalaenopsis equestris
CCTTGGGGTAAAGTTATCTGAAATAAATACATCACTCATTTTATGTCCTTCTTCATCTAGAGAACGTTTTATAAACTTCTTCCTCTGGATGACCTACTTAAGCTTAAGGGGCTGAGAGGACCTTCTAGATGCCATCTTTACTTCAAGGCAGAAGAATTTATTCCTCATCTTTTCTTTCATTGCATGTTTACTCAACAGGTCTAGTCTGAACTGGTCAATGAATTGAAGGTAAATCTATTGATTTTAGACTGGAACACCCTTTATTCCTGCTTGAATACATGGAACAAAATCAATATGAGCATCATCCCTTTTGTGGTGGCTTG
>NW_018188169.1:0-323 GCF_001263595.1 Phalaenopsis equestris
GTTAAAACCCTCAATAACCTGACAAAACTTCCGTATAACAACAAAAAGTAGGAGCGTGGAACCGCGGAATCTATTGATAGATTATTGGAGAGTTATTAGAGGTTATACCCCAATAACTGAGTTATTGGAAGGTTTTTTGGGGGAATACGCACGTAGAACTATGTGCGTACTCCGTACATAAATAGCACTCGTATAAGAGAGGCCCAGTAAATAACATGATCTTATGTGTGTGTGCGCGCGCGGGTGTATCTATACATTTGGTTGTATCTTGCTATTTAGAATTTGACCTACTACCTAAAACCACATTTCTTGCTAATTATCTT
>NW_018188170.1:0-323 GCF_001263595.1 Phalaenopsis equestris
GTTGGTCACATAGGTCGTAGTGGTGAGTTGTGATGACGTCTGTAAGTTGCAGAGATCTGAGTAGAGAGATAAACAAGTCGTGAATCATGTAGATCATAATTAGTCACATAAGCCATATTGTTAAACGAAGATGATGTTCGTAAGATGCAGTGGCTTAAGTTGGGAGCTGCACAATTTATGATCTACAGAAGCCGTATTGGTGAGTTGTGATGACATTTGTAGGCCACAGAGGCCAAATTCAGAATCCGCACGAGCTGTGGACATTGTAAGCCATTGTTGATCATGTATGTTGTAGTAGTGAGTTGTGATGATGCTCATAGAAC
>NW_018188171.1:0-323 GCF_001263595.1 Phalaenopsis equestris
TGTTGAGATCACTAAAGTGGTGCCGAGGAAGTGCCTCGGTAAGCATGTTTGCAATCTGATACTGAGTTGGGATATAGCTTAGCTTGGCAATCCCTCTATTGCCCTTTTTGAGATGAAGTATATGTCAATCTCTATATGTTTGGTTCGATCGTGGCAATCCCTCTATCACTGAGCATCTTAATAGTGCTTTTGTACTCCATGTGTAGTTCCACCAAGAGTTTTTTTAGCCACATCCCTTCACAAATTTCTAGGGTCAGGGCACGATACTCAGATTTTGCACCACTTCTTGCCACAACAACATGCTTTTTTACTTCTCAAAGTAA
>NW_018188172.1:0-323 GCF_001263595.1 Phalaenopsis equestris
AAATAAGTCAAACCTTGCGGATAAAAGCCAGCAAGAGTTTCCAAGAATAAATATACTTTTTCTGTGGATTAAAAATGTTAGTTCACAAGTATTAAATGGGCACCGACAGTGCTTTCCACAACACAAAGCCTACCAAATAAGTTACAGACATATCTTAGGCGGAAGGCTAAAGTGCAATTTAGTCATCTGTTAGTTATTATTATTTGGTATAAATAAGGCTAAATATGATTTAGAGTTAGGATATGCTATTTTTGACTGGAATCTTAGAAGTTAAAGTTTGGGAGAGATCGCCTATCTTTTGAATTATAGGTGTCTATCTTTTT
>NW_018188173.1:0-323 GCF_001263595.1 Phalaenopsis equestris
GATCATTTACAAAAGAGAGGGAACTCGTTCGTCCAGCCATCACACAGTTTGCTACTGTATATTTGACCCTTCAAAGCATTTATAATCAGAAGCAACCACCTCAGACAATGTTCTCCACAGAAGTTTAGTGTTCTAGTCAATGAGCTAAGAAGACAGAAAATCTAAAAGCTCGAGCATTTATTTTGTTTGATCCATATTTTTGAGGTCATCTAACTTGTTGTATCAAAAGTGTTATACCGCTTGTAAATTTTTTAAGAAAGGTTGACTCAGAAGAAAGACCAGTCATGGTTATGAGTTAATGGATTCAGCAAAAGAAAATAATG
>NW_018188174.1:0-323 GCF_001263595.1 Phalaenopsis equestris
GTTTTTAAACCTAACTTAGAGATCATTTTTTCGTCTGATGTAAGTCTTCTGGAACAAAATTTTATTTCGGATTAGTCATTTTCAGTAATCGTGTAAATTGATTAAAGCACTCTCAGGGTATATTAAACTCTGTTTTAATTTTTAGTATTCTAAGAGCTACTGATAACTCATAATGAGAAGTACATCCCTCCCATAATAGTATTTGAGCAGCATTCAAAAAATCAGAAAAAGTTTGAGCCTCCTGATTTGGTGTCTCATCTTGCACTTGACTCGGGTAATATAGTGTTATCCCATCAAAGATCATCTTTTCAAATCTACTTGAG
>NW_018188175.1:0-323 GCF_001263595.1 Phalaenopsis equestris
CTACTATTCATATCTTTAATGACTTGAATATAATCAATATCAACACCTTTCTTTTCTAGAACTGTTCAAATTACTTCTCTTGGAACCTTATAATAAGCTTTGTCTAAATCAACAAAAATATAAGTTCATCTTCCTCATTCTCTTTATACTTCTCTATCAAACCTCTCAACAAAATATATATTTTTCATAGTAGACATGCCTATCCTAAATTCATATTAGTTTTGAGAAATTTTTGTATTACGTCGTAATTTATGTTCAATTACTCTCTCCCATAACTTTAATATATGACGCATTAACTTAATTCTTATATAATTTGTGCACTC
>NW_018188176.1:0-323 GCF_001263595.1 Phalaenopsis equestris
TGTTCATTAGATCCATAAAAATTATTGGAGCATTGGTCTGCCTAAATGGCATCAACACAGATTCATAGTACTCATATCTGATCCTGAACGCCATTTTTTTGTCTTCTTCTTTAATCCTAAACTAGTAATAGCCCGACCTCAGATCAATTTTTGAAAATACAGATGCCCCTTCAAACTAGTCAAACAAATCGTTAATCTTCAACAATGGATATTTATTTTTAGCTATGAGCTTATTCAACTCTCTGTAGCCTGAAGCTCCTACCCTTCTTCTTCACGAATAATATTGGAGCTCCCCAAGGTGAGGTGTTAGGTCTGATGAACCC
>NW_018188177.1:0-323 GCF_001263595.1 Phalaenopsis equestris
TGATATTTACTTATATAACTTTCAAATCTTTAAATCACATACAACATTTTACAAATATTAACTTTTGATAAAGTGAAACACAACATTTCATGCCTATCTTTCGATGTGATCGAGACAATAAAGTGTCATACAAGTAAATATCAAAGTTTACATGTTAGTATATGAGTACATAAAAATTACGTGGCATGCTTGTAAATCCCGCTTGAGACATTGCGTGGCTGATTAGGGAAATAGCTACAGGTGATTGAGTAGTGGGAAAATTTCAGGAAATTGATGAGAAAATTGTGTTTCTTCTAGTTCATGATATTTTTATGATCATTGAT
>NW_018188178.1:0-323 GCF_001263595.1 Phalaenopsis equestris
GACGTGAGGGAAATTATATGCTTTCCTCATTCTAAAACTAAAATGATTCCATTTATTTCAAATTTATATTTTATGAGTATAGGCACTTGGCACGTAAGAATAGGTGCATTTAGGGATGGCAAAATCGCTTTTTGTTCGTGAATAGTGTTCGGCTAGTTAAATAATACGAGTTTGATTCGTTCGCTAAGTAAAGAAACTAAACATAAATATTTTTTTTGTGCTCGATATATAAATGAACCAAATAGAAACAAAGTTTTGTTTGTTCTTATTCGTATTTGGCTCGAAATAATACTCTCATATATATATATATATATATATATATA
>NW_018188179.1:0-323 GCF_001263595.1 Phalaenopsis equestris
GGGAAAGATGTTACCCTCTGCTAAGTAAGCATTACTTTGATTTTCATATAAATAATTTGTGTTATTTTTCTATAAATTCAATTCTTCTAGGGACTTTTTTAGTAGACCAACTTCTTTTTTGGCTATAGTAAGAAATTCAACTTATGCTATTGGTAATGTAAACATTCTATATAATCGTGTGAAACGCAGCTAATAGCGGTGCCACCCAAGACATAAATATACCTGGTAGTACTTATATGTAATTAGGTATTCTCTTAAATCAATCTTAAAAAATCATATAGAAGTAGCATGGGATTAACTTGATAACCTCCTCATTATATATA
>NW_018188180.1:0-323 GCF_001263595.1 Phalaenopsis equestris
AAAAATTAAATTTTACTGTTACACATGTAAATGCATGAATAGATGCTACGAAGTAAATCTTCCTTCATAATAATCATATTCAATGTCACGTCATAAGTGACAGTATTTTACAGTGGGTCCACTTGCAACGTCACAAGTTTTTAATGTACTCCCCATGGGAGTCTTGATGTAATTATCTCTCCTTCAAATATGTGCAAATTATAATTGAAATGTGAAGTTTGCAATATAGTCTTCTATATTTTGTTATTTAGAAGTGTAGTGCATGTCAAAGGATGAGATTTAGTTTCTAGACCAATTATTATATGAAATTTGCAATTGTTTAT
>NW_018188181.1:0-323 GCF_001263595.1 Phalaenopsis equestris
TTCAAAGAAGATTCTCATATAATTTATATCTCATAAGTTTTAGAATATAATAAAAGCTAATCATTACGATGATAAGTATTTAAAAAATAAAAAAATTAATTGTTAATATAATATCTAATTATAGTTCCCTAAAAATTAATATCATACTTATTTATATTATCATAATACTTAATAAAAAATAATTATATTTTTCCAAGAAATATATTAAATAAAACAAAGTTAATATTACATTAAATAGAATTATTTGAAAAATCATCACAAATTCAAAAACAAGCCTTGCTGATTAAAAATTATAATAACTATGACAAAATGCTAGTCTAAGT
>NW_018188182.1:0-323 GCF_001263595.1 Phalaenopsis equestris
TTTTGCAGATATGCCACATATTTCTTATAGATTTGCATTTTTAAGGCCTAAATCTTGATATTTATATTTATGATATTTTGTTATCTATGGTTTATTTCACTTTAAACAAAGGAAGATTTGCATACATAACCGCTCAATTCTCATGCATTTACATCTCCATCAATTGGTAATGTACAAACCTACCATTATTTTAAATAACCAATCTTTGTGTGGCTAACTACCATTAGTTCACCAAACATTATCATAATATCAACACGACCGTGGTCGTATATGTATAATATGTGTGCTTGGAAAAAAATATTACGTATAAATGTTGCACGTCT
>NW_018188183.1:0-323 GCF_001263595.1 Phalaenopsis equestris
AAGGGTAAGAACATGTGGCTGGATATTGGATACAGAGAAGGGGAGGGGTGATCGGCTGTTAGGAAACCAAGGAGAGAGATGAGAGAAGGGTCTGCTGCTGGAATCTGGGAGGTGGGTAGGTTGTAGGGCAGCTGACAATTGGAAGCAAGAAGAGGGGAAGAGGGTAAGAGGTTTGCGGCTGAACTGGGAGGAGGATTATCGAGTGAAGGGCGGCGGGAAGAGAAAAAGAGGGGATAGCGTGGTCAAAACAAAAAGAAGGGTGGTGGTCGGAACAGTGAACAAGGAAGCTATAGAGATAGTAGAGAAGATAATCACCACCTCGG
>NW_018188184.1:0-323 GCF_001263595.1 Phalaenopsis equestris
AAAAGTGAATTTATTTTTAAAAAGATTCAAAATATTTAGTTTTTTTATCGTTCTGAAAAATAAAAAATTAAAAACTCATTTGAGGACTTTTTTATTTTATTTTACTTATATTTTAATTTGAAACCATACATGTTTTAATATATTTAATTAAGATATAGTTACTTTTGGAAATGTTAAAACCACCCAAAATTTTTTTTTCAATATTTTAAAAAATATGCATATTTATGTTTACAAAAAAAAAAAAAAAACATGTTAAAAACTATTAAGCAAATATATTTTTAAAATAAGAAAAAAATAAAACAGATTCTAAACAAGAGCTAAAT
>NW_018188185.1:0-323 GCF_001263595.1 Phalaenopsis equestris
GCGGTGTGAAAATGCTGTTTTTAGCGTTTTGAAAATGCATAAGCTGCAAAAACGTAATTTACCCAAACAAACCTAATGAGTTTTCAAAACAAATAAGCTGCCCCGAATGGTCTCTTACTCCTCTCCATAAACTGTCATATATCTTAAAAAAATTAAAATTCAGATCAAGTTACATAAGTAAATACAAAAAAATTCGGAGGTATGTATGTAAATCTTCTAAAAATTACATAAAAATCCTCTTTAATTTATTATTTCTTGAAAGCCAATATCTCCCAAGCACCAATATTTTCTAGAAACCTTTATAAAAGTTGGGGGGAGTAAGT
>NW_018188186.1:0-323 GCF_001263595.1 Phalaenopsis equestris
AATACACCTCCAACACAACAAATGTAGTCATAATCATCCAAGATAAAGGTTTAGTTCTTCCTTAATCATCCCCTCTTTTTTTTTCCTTCTAAAAAAAATCCTTAGGACTTACCTGACAGCTTTTTTAAAATTTATTTTTCACTTTTCTTTTCAAAACTATGTTTGGATAATACAATTTTATATTTTATATTTAAAAATAATAATAAATCACCTTATTTTAAAACACACTTAAACCACCTAAAATATGTTTTTAAATATTTTTTAAAATAACTATCAAAACCAAACATAATTTAATGCATATCAAAACATAAATAAAACAAAAA
>NW_018188187.1:0-323 GCF_001263595.1 Phalaenopsis equestris
AAGGCAGTGCAGTGACTAGAACTGTAGTTATTACTGATAAATTTTCTGACACCGTTGCATTGTAGCATAGGTGTCTAGCTTATGCTAGAGAGGGTTCACTTCAGGCATTGGTGAAGTAAGGATTGATTAAATGAGAAAGTACTTGCAAGGTAAATATCTATGAATATTATGTGTTTGGAAAAAAGACATGAGTATCTTTTGATATTATCATCTATAATACAAATGGAATTTTATAATATGTTTACAAACACTATAGGAAAAATCACTAAAACTGATGGTAAACCCGACGACCTACCTTTGCGTCGCAAAAAATGTTCCATTTT
>NW_018188188.1:0-323 GCF_001263595.1 Phalaenopsis equestris
ATTCAAATGGATGAAGTTGTGGATAATATTAAAGCCAAAATCAATGATTGTAGAAACACCTTTTTATCTAATGGTGGGAGGCTTACTCTGCTTAAAAGTGTGTTATGTAGCCTTAATTTCTATTCGATGCACGTGCTTAAGCTTAAAAAGAGCACCTAGACTACTCTTGAGATTCTTTTCAACAAATTTCTTTGGCCGGGCAATCGTTCTTCTAAGATTTGGGCTAACTGGAAGAAGAGTGGTAAGACGTGCTCTTCTGAGGGACTTGGTGTTAAAACCATTCACCATATTATTGATATAAATATGTGTAAACTTTGGTACAA
>NW_018188189.1:0-323 GCF_001263595.1 Phalaenopsis equestris
TGAGCTCGAAATATAAACGAGCCGAACACGAGGCTTAGCTGGTGTTCGGCTCGTTTACACCCCTATTTATAAACAAAATCTAAATGGTCAGTAATAACAATTTTAGGTACTCTAAATAAAAAGTGTAATAAGACATTGAGTAGAACATTAAATTCCAAAAGACAAAATCAGATAATGACAACTATATAAAAAGAAACTAATCTTCTCTTCTATCAAACATTGTTGCTGATGCAAAACACATAAATTTATAGGGTTTTCTTAAAACAATCTAACACAAATGTCATTATAAAAATTAAAAAAAAGGGGGTATTTACATGCATAGC
>NW_018188190.1:0-323 GCF_001263595.1 Phalaenopsis equestris
TACACCCGCAGTAGCACCCGCATAAACTCCCGCAGTACTCTTGAAGTAGCCTTCGATAATAATCCCGTTAACCTCGTAGTACTCACGTTGGGTTATGTCTACCTTATTTTAATGTCATTCGAAGTTTATTATTCCATCTTTTTTTATTTTTCATTGCTCTCGAGACTACCTTGGAAACAACACCGATGTACATACTACTTTAGAAATAAAACCAATGTACCCCCATACTCCAGATTATTAATGATTTATTTTTAGCTAATTCCTTGGTCATTCGCCATCTTTCCAAACAAGGCATTTTTGTGATTTATCTCTGAGTTATTTTC
>NW_018188191.1:0-323 GCF_001263595.1 Phalaenopsis equestris
CCTAGCCAATGTGGGACTATTTGTCCTTGACATATAGCTCAATACAGAACATATTTTCAAAACTAAACCTAAGAAAATATATAATATAAAATTATATAGAGTAACTACACCACATAATGATGGTGCGCTATGAGAAATTCCACATTTAATTTTCTGAGACTTAATTTTAATCACTTTGATTAAATGGAAGGTGTCAAAATTGAACCGAATGAGTTCGGTTAAATTGGTTTTGGTTTTTAAAATTTTAATATTCGATTTTTTATTATTAATTTGGTTTGAATTTTTATTTAACCGAAATATTGAAATTAAATTAAAATTGTTTG
>NW_018188192.1:0-323 GCF_001263595.1 Phalaenopsis equestris
AGAACCATCCCAACTTTAACTGGAATATTACTTTGTGTGGTAATAATTAACAATGGGGAAACAACCAAGTAAACCAATTGGGAAACTAAAAAAGCCAAGGGAATAGTAATTATATGCCTACTTATCCTCAAGGTTTTAACAGTAATCCACAATTTAAGAAGAGTAAGTTGTTTATAGATGAAGTGGCGTTACAAGTGATAAATCAGTTACAAAGTCAAGGAACTACAATTTGTAATATTGAGAATTACTTGGGAAAAATAGCAAATTCATTAACTAATAGATCCCAAAGAACACTTCCTAGAAATAAAGAAGTAAATCCATAA
>NW_018188193.1:0-323 GCF_001263595.1 Phalaenopsis equestris
TTTTTTTCCTGTTAAAATGAAGCCAATAATTTACTTAGAAAAAGTAAAGAAAAGATTGATTCGCTGGAATATTTATATATAAATAATATAAAGGGAAAAGGACATGAAATTGTTTCTCCATCGTCATTTAAGATGTGATGCCTCCACGCTACCTGGACAAAGATGTGAATTTTATGCTCAAACATGATATAATGATTCCTTAGCTTTCATTAAAAACATAACAATTTATTTGATTTTGATCAGCCCCAACTAATTTTTTAAGAGAATTTAAATTTAAGCAGTCAAACCAACAAGTCAAAAATAATTTTTTTAAGCAATCTGCT
>NW_018188194.1:0-323 GCF_001263595.1 Phalaenopsis equestris
AATGGGATTAATGATAAGAGATTCAGATTAATTAAGCTTAGAAATTCAAACTTTTATAACTTCTCACGCGCTTGTAATTCATAAGGGTTTGATATATCAAATTGATTGATTTGACATGTAAAATTTTATAAAGTTGACTAGGTTGAATTCCGAGGGATGCAAATTTTGGGATATATTTCATAATTACCAAAATGTTTACCTGTTTTATCAATATTGAATGTTACACAAGCTCTAAAGATCTTTTTGGCATGTAGCTTTACAAAAATTGATATGATTTTTCCAAGGTTATGGTTTTTTGCTCTCTTTCATGGTTTCATTATATG
>NW_018188195.1:0-323 GCF_001263595.1 Phalaenopsis equestris
AAATCTTCTCTATCGTGCTCAATGTGAAGCCCTAGATCAAGGCTTAGAGTAGGGGACGACCCAAGGTGTAAAAATGGAGTTTTACTGTAGAATTTTGTAGTTTTTTAGGCAATCTAGCATTTTCAGGTATTTGGCGCATCATGCGCCAAATCTAGCGCACCATGCGCCAACTTTTTGTAAACTGGCGCATCTTGCGCTAACGCCTTAATTTTTTTCAAATTTCATTTTCTGTGAAAATTTTCTTCGTACCGATTTATGTATACCTCTAATTAACTAAAATTAACCTTCATAAGCATAATTAAACATTACTCAAACATCAATCT
>NW_018188196.1:0-323 GCF_001263595.1 Phalaenopsis equestris
AGAGAAGAGGAGGTGAGGGGTGCAGATCGCAGTTCATCTTCTTTCACAGTAAGCAATAAGAATCGGGGGTAGGGTAATCGAGTAAAAAGCCGAGGGAGGATATTGGGCCATAGGTTGTTCACCGCGTTCCGCGTTCGGGGTATATCACGGCTCGTCGAATGCTTACAGCCGCCCCAAACACCAATTTTGAGCGACGTGACAGCGTGTCATAGCCTCGCATCAGCGAAAAACGAAGCCTAAACAAAATTTTAACTAACATAACATGTATCAACATAGGAATATCAAAAATATTCTTCAAGTCTAATATAAAGTTGTAACATCGA
>NW_018188197.1:0-323 GCF_001263595.1 Phalaenopsis equestris
TTGGAAAATTGTCAGCAACCTCTTGGAGGAAACACCTTTTATGGACTCATCGGCCAAAGGAAGTCTAACCGTTAGATTAAGATAATGAATCCTTCGCCTGATGGAACAATCCTTCCCAAGGGTAATGAGTCTTCCCAACGGGTTTCCTCGAACAAGGCGCCCGAAGATCGTTCAGCCGACCGAATAACTTATGGCCAATCGAATGAACGCTGAGTGATCAAATCTGACAGTTATAAATACGGAGTCATGCCAAGGACAATTACAAATATGAAACGAATCCAACACTAGTATAAGGTCAAAATATGTCAGATTCAGTTACAAAT
>NW_018188198.1:0-323 GCF_001263595.1 Phalaenopsis equestris
ACTTAGTTGATCATATTTTGCTAATAACTCTTTTTGTTAGTTTATCATAGTAGTTAAAACATCATTCATATCGTGATTGCCCTACCCATTCACGCAAATTTGGCTTGGATACCAAATTATTGTAGGATGGTAAAGGGTCATGGGGCTACTGACTCAATTTAAGATTAGATGCACAATTAAATACTACTATTAATGACAACAAAAGTTGGTTGCTTTTATTATGATAAAAGAAACATGTTTTTTATTATCAAAATAGTACTTTAATAGAAGCCAAAATCCGAATTTCAAAAATAAAATAAAATAAAATAAAATAAATAAATAAA
>NW_018188199.1:0-323 GCF_001263595.1 Phalaenopsis equestris
TCAATGCACATCCGCCACAAATTATCCTTCTTGGATATTACCAGGACAAGGAAAACACAATGACTGATACTCTCTCTGACCAACCCTCTCACGATGAGTTCATGTATTTGTCGCAGCAACCCCTCGTACTCTACAGGTCTCAATCTATAAGCAGACCAGTTTAGTAACACTGATCCTGATATGAGATCTATGGTGTGTTGAATGTCTCTCAGCGATGTCAGTCATTACATCTTGAAAGTTAGGTAGCAGTGGTTGTATCGATGTTGGTATTCTTACTCTCCTCCTCAGCTCCCTCTAATAGGGCCAACGCCATTGTCACTGGG
>NW_018188200.1:0-323 GCF_001263595.1 Phalaenopsis equestris
GAACACCGTGCTTCAAGTTTTGCCCCTCCTTGACCTGTTAGTCACTAAGCAACAAGTTGATTGTCCATTAATTTAGTGGAACTAAATCAATTCAAAGAAATATTAGGGATTTGAAATAGAATTTTATAACAGAGGATAATGGCAATTAAAATAATGCTCCTTATTTTAGCTGCAATTTTGGAGCACAGACCCTTTCTATGAAAAGCATAACTTAATAGTATTATGCTTGCTAGGGTTTAGTTGAGCCTTCTTCTGATTTTAAATTTATTTTTATGGTAGATGATAATAACAATGGAGAAGAAGAATTCATGTAGCCGACCCCA
>NW_018188201.1:0-323 GCF_001263595.1 Phalaenopsis equestris
ATTAGTTTATTATAATATTTTTAAAAGAAATGAATTACCAACATTGACTAACTAACGTAATTAAAATAATATTTGATTTTTTTTATATTAATATGCAAGCAAATATAATTCAAGGATTATTTTTTTCTAAGGATTTACATACATACACCTAAATCTATAGCAACCATGAAGATAACACCTAAAAATTTAACATACAGTAAAAAAGACATCTTCAAATCCTACTAACTCCTAAATCTCGTATCTCCTTCGGTTTGCCTTAACTCACTGATTTAGCAAATTCCGTTGGGAGATGGATTTACGGGATTCAAACGAGTTGAAGCGCG
>NW_018188202.1:0-323 GCF_001263595.1 Phalaenopsis equestris
TTTTTTTTTTGTTTGGTTGATTATAATAGTAATTATTATTATTATTCTATTAATGGCAATATATCTCTCATTCTCTTCTTCTTTTTCTGTTTTTGAAGAATTTATAAGTAAAAGTTATTTTTTTTCAACTTTTTATCTAAATTTGATAAAGTTCCAAAATAGTTCTTCATTATTAATATGGGCCCCTTTAGTCTCCCACCTTATTATTATTATTTTAAAGGAATAGCAAGAGGATATTATTCTAGCTTCTAGCCAACCCTAATGCGCCTAAAAGTTCGAGTACCACCCTCCATAAAGTGACTATTGCAAGTAGGGGATTCAAA